>NW_020696034.1:0-4806 GCF_002925995.2 Terrapene triunguis | reverse complement strand
CCGTAGGGGGGGCGCTCTCCCCAGTACCCCAGCATGGCACAAGGGGGTGCTGTGCTGCTGCAGCTGCTCTCCTAACCGACCCAAGCCCGTGGCTCTGAGCCATGCCGTGGGCCGCGGAGTGGGAGTCGGCGGCTCTGCCCCCCTGGCCGCAGCTCTGCTTTCCCAGCGGTGCTGTCTCCTAGACGTGCTCGGCGGCGGGATTTGGTATCAATAAAGTTGTCGCTCCAGCTGGGCTTTGCGGCTGCTGCTTCGGCTATTTAATCTGAACAAAGAGGCGTTGCCAGGGCAACTTGCCACTCTTGGCAGCGGAGACCTGCTCATCCGCCGGGATTGGCGGGGGGAATATTCCCCGAAATGGCCTCGTCTAAGGGGCAGCTCTGGGGGAGGGGAGGACTCGCTCTCCCGGCTCCGGCAGCCGCTAATGGCCCCAGTTCACCCGCGATCGATGGAGCGCGCCGACCTACAGAGACGCCCGCTCGCCACGCCCCCCACAGGTCCCCGTGCCCAACGCTCGGCCCACGGGGCTCATGCTGCAGCCGCAGGATGGAGTTACAGGGGACTGACCTGAGTGGGAAATTCTTCTGAGCAAAAATGGCTTTTGGGCTGGGTGTTTGAAATCACGTCTGTCGCCACTTTTCAGTGCCGGGGAATCATATTTCTCCCTCACCTAGGAGTGACTACTTAGGACCAGCCCTGGGGTTTTCACAGTCCCGCCTGCCCCCCGTTCTAAAGGCGGCGTTGGGCTTCTCTGGCAGCTGATGGGACGATTCCTTTGAAATCACCATTTCACGCCCAACGTTCCGGTTTGAAGAGCCGTGTAAAGGGAACGGGCCCCCCCCAGGCAGCTGGCGACCCAGGCGGCTGCTCGCTTTGCAATCACCAGGCCGCTCGGGCTGCTGTCCATGTGGACGGGTTTGCAGGCTCTGGCCAGGCTGGTAACAGTGACAAACTGTAAATAAAAGTGACAATTTTCATAAAAGAGCCTGTTGACCAAACAACAGGTTAGCTCAAATGACAGCAGGAACACCACAGAGCTCCTGGAAGGCCTGGGACAGACAATAGTGATCATTTCCGGCTCTTATCTAGTGCCTTTCCACGTTAGATCTCACAGCGCTTCACCAAGGAGGGCAGGAGCATTCTCCCCATTTTACAGATGGGGAAACTGAGGCACGGGGGGGGGGAGAAACAACTTGCCCAGGATCACCCAGCAGGCCAGCTGCAGAGCTGGGGCTAGAACCCAGGTCTCTTGAGTCGCCTGATCAGGAACAATTGACACCTGCTGTGCACACGTTCCACGAGAGAAATGGAAGGATCCGCCTGGCCAGCAAAAGGGCGTTGCCTGGCTAATATGGTGGGGAGTAGCCCAGCAAAACCTGCTGTTCACACTGCAAGCTGGCTAGACTCTGTCACAAGCCTCCCCCCGCTCCACACAGGTCTGTGTCCCCAGCTCTCTCCAGGCAGGTGTCCATCATCCACGCCTTTCCCTCAGGGCTGCCCTAGCGTGGGGGGTCTTGTGTGGGACACTGATCCCCACTGATCCCGCGCTCCATGTCCAAGAACTGCTTTGCTGTGGTGCCACATCGCCCGGGGTGGCAGGATGCACCCGGGGACGAGAGCCACCACGGCTCTGAAAGCAGTTCTTGTCCCCACGGGGGCCCCCAAACCTGGGGGGAACTGATCTTCCATGCTCCCTCCCCCTATTCCTACAAGGGCTTGTCTACACACACAATTGCACCAGTTAAACCGGAGCACACCCGGTGTGGACCCGCTGCTCTCTGTTTACGACCTACTGCTATTGGTTTAGCTAACACTTTTGCATACTGGCTGGTTACTGATTCGTTCCAGCTATTTGCTGACTACGAATTCAGCCTCAAACCCTGCCCCTGAGGAGGTATCACTGGCCTCCTTTGACAGGTCATTGAACCAGAGTCCAGCCCCCGGCGCGGAGGCAGGACCAAGTGACCTCAGATCATCCCTGACAGGGCTTTGTCCAGCCTGTTCTCTAAACCACCGGATTCCCCAACCTCCCTTGGGAGCTGGTCCCCACAGCTTAACTCCTCGTAGAGTGAGACGTTTTCCCTCATTCTCACCTGTCTCCCGTCCTGCAGATTAAACTCATTTAGTCTTGTGCTACTTTCCGGGGCCATGGAGAACCATTGATCTCCATCCTGGTGAGAACAGCCCCTCACAGATTGGACGGCCGTTCTCAGCTCCCCCCTCGGCCTTCTTTTCTCAAGACTAAACACCCCCAGGGCTTTTAACCTTTCCTCATAGGTCAGAAAACTAAAAACACAAGGAAATCCCAGGGGAAACTGAGGCTCAGAGTGGGGCTGCCACATGCCCCAGGCCACCCAGCGAGTTGGACCTCGGTTGGATCCAGGAGGCCTGGCTCTGAGTCCTTTGCTTGGGCTGCCACGTGCCACTGTGGCCCTGCCAAGACCCTGTGGATGCTGCTGAGTCTAGTCTACATGTGGGGCTGGGGCTGTATTCCCAGGGGCTGTCCTACCCTGTGTGCTCACCCCCGTGGCCCTGGTGAGGCGAGCCTCTGGGTGCAAGGGCAGAGCCCTCTCCCCCAGTGCACTTGGCTAGCTGCGTAGGAGGCGCTGGGTGCTGGGGCAGGTGGGGTGGTGTTGGGGGAGGGGATCAGGCTGGCCCGGGGTGCTCAGGGCTGGCTGCGTAGGAGGCGCTGGGGGCTGGGGCAGGTGGGGTGGTGTTGGGGGAGGGGATCAGGCTGGCCCGGGGTGCTCAGGGCTGGCTGCGTAGGAGGCGCAGAGAGGTGCCGGGGGTGGGGGAGATCAGGCCAGCCTCCGGTGCTCAGGGCTCTCCCTGTCCCCACTGCAGGAGAGTACGTGGAGGGGGTGAGTGAGCAGGACGTGCTCCTCATTCACTCCTGCCGCCAGTGGACCACGGTGACGGCCCACAGCCTGGAGGAGGGGCACTACGTCATCGGGCCCAAGATCGACATCCCGCTGCAGTACCCAGGTACTGGGGACATCGGGGGGAGGGGCTGGGGCTTCTCACCCGGGCGGTGTCCGAGCTCCGCAGGCAGCCCAGCGCCCCCGCTTCTGTGGGGCAAAGGAACCTGCGGCTTCCCAGAGGCGCAGACGGGGCGGTGGCTCCAGTGGCTCCGGGACGTGGCGGTGGCTCCAGTGGCTCCGGGACGTGGCGGTGGCTCCGGTGGCTCCGGGACGTGACGGTGGCTCTGGGGGCTCTGGGACGTTATGGTGGCTCCGGGGACTCCGGGATGTGGCGGTGGCTCCAGGGGCTGAGGGACGTGGTGGTGGCTCCGTGGGCTGAGGGACGGGACGGTGGCTCCGGGGGCTCGGGATGGGATCTGATGGCATCTCGTTCTCACCACTGCTGCAGGATGACCCCAGCTGTGTTTGCCCTGGGATCCCTTTAACATCCCATTGCCTGGCCCCACGGGTCACAGCCAGGCCTGTGGGAACCAATGGGGACGGGGGTGAGCCTGCCATGACCTGACCTCGTCTGGGTGCCTGCCCGCTGCCCGTAGTGGGTGTTGCCAACCGGAGGGACACGTGTCTGGCTCAGGGTGATTGGTGCCGCTGGTGGAGATTTCCCTGCTAGCTCAGAGGGGTGTTTGACGAGGTTCGGGTTTATTAGCTGTCCGTGCCCGGGGTCCCTCCTGTGGCCCCAGCACGGCACGGCTCCCAGTCCCCTGGGTGCTATTTTCCTCTGCGTGGGAACGGCCACATTTCTCTGCCCTTGTCTTTCCCACCGGCTTCCTCCCTTGTGGGGCACAGCTGGGAGCGCTCAGGTTGGATCCCAGCTTGGGGCTCCCGGGCGAGGGTCCCAGCCCCACCGGCCCCTCCATGCCCCTGGGAGTTGCGCTCAAGCAGTTGGGCTTTGGTGTAATGCCCTGGGCACAGCCTGGCGCATCCCTGGCTGCTGGGTGCAGAGCTCGCAGCCCTGCCCTGCCCCGTGGCTGGGGGGGGCCACTCCCGCACCCCCCGAACACCAGACGTTCCGGTACTCTGGGAACAGCGAGACCCTGCCCCCACCGGCGTGACCTCGCATGCACTGTACGGGCAGAGTGGGGCGCTCTTCAAAGTGGTGTCCCCCACCCCATGCCGGACAGGATCCAGGGAAGCCCGTGCGTGTAAAATGAGAGCTTGTGACGCTAATGGTTTCTGCACCCCACTGCCTCTCCGTGCCAGGGCTGGTCGCTGGCCGGGCCCGGTGGGCTGTGCACAGGGGCACGTTCGTGTGGAGCAGCCCAGTTCCCTTGGGCAGTGGACTTGCCAGCTGGGGGATCAAGCTGGGAACAAGTCGCTCTGTCCGCGTTTGGGGCTTGCGCCCAGAGCTGGACGCAGGGAGCCCAGGTTGGGGGAGGCCAACTGGGGCCCCCCCCGGCTTGGTTCTTCAGTCTCTTTCTCTCCTTCCATTGTTTCCCTCCTGTGCTGTCCTAGTATGAACCCTGAACGTCCCTTCATCTCCAGGAGGTGGGTGGGCTCCAGGATTAGCTGGGCTTCGCTCTCCCGGCTGCGTCCTTCTAGCCGGCTCCCAGTCCCTAGCGAGGGCGAGGGGCCGCAGCTCCCTTTCTCCTGCGTGCAGCTTGCCCTGCTTCCGCCGGGGCTGAGTGCGGCCCCTCGGGGAGCGGCAGTGTCCCAGGGCCTGAGCCCATCCCAAGCCGAGCGGTGGCTGCAGCCCTGGGGCGTCGCATGGTTCACTGGAGCCCCGAGAGGAACCAGCGGCTCCGTGAGGGGCGAAAGGTAACCTGGGGGGGGAGCCCAGGTGAGTCAGAGGTCAGGGGTCGTACAGGAGAGTCGGCGCCAGGCCGGTGCG
>NW_020696033.1:0-10686 GCF_002925995.2 Terrapene triunguis | reverse complement strand
TAAGATGCCAGCTGATTCCATCTTCAGCTTTCTGAAACTCCTTAGGGGATAGTGAAAATTGTGTAAATTCTTTATACAACCCAGTTTCCTTAGCAACAGACTCTGCTGTCATTTTGAACACTAAAAACAAACAAACCATGATTTATGTTTTTTTTAATTTATTAAATTTATTATTTATTATTACTAAGAGCAGTGTTAGATATTTGACGGTCACCGTCAATGACACTTGTAACTGAACAGCTTTTACCTAATATTAGTATAGACGAAAGATCATTTTTGTTTGTATACAAAAATTATCAAATGCATAAAGTAGTCAGTTGCACAATTTACCCTGGAAGGTCCCTTGTTTGTCAGTCTGTCATACAATAATGGGGAAGGGGGGGGGGGGGGGGGTTGAAAATAGTAATGTGACTACAAAACCATAAATAGGGACTGGAACTAAAGAACATGCATAGTATCTGAAAGTACTTTTAGCGCTTAATAAAGGCACATGGTAAATAAAATAAAATAAAATAAAAAGAAGTACAATACTCTTTGTAATGCTGGCTTCTATTGGACAGATTTAGTAAGTGCTGTAATTTACAACCATCGCTCTTTGTTTATAACCCTGGGTGTGACCACTATGCAAATTAGCGAAGGGTTTATCATTTACACACAATTATAGTTATGCCCTGTAATTTAACTCCTTTTCCCTAATTGGTCAAAAGTAGTTAATTTCTAGGCTTTCAAAAAAATAATCTCAGTATTTTTAAATACTATGTTTTCTAAACAAAAAAACAAAACAAAAGAGTCTAGAATCAAGAAGCCTTAAAAGCTTCAGGAAGTGCTATCTATTTATGGGTTATTCAAAAACTTAGTTCTTACAGACATCCCAGTTGCTATGCAGATATTATCTTTTCACCCTTATCAAAATGAATTCACACCCTCCCCCCATGCCAACCACAAACTAATAAACTTTTGACTAATGCTTGCAGTGCACTGTAAAATTTTATGTTGGTGAGGAAATATGAACTCTGACCTTCTGCAACAGAGAGAACACAAACAGCTCCATAAGATAAAATTAGGCTTGGTCTACACTAGGAACTTATCTTGGTATAACTACGTCGCTCAGAGGTGTGGATTTTCAGGCGACAGTTATATCAACATAACCATAGGCGTCAACTCTGTGGGTGCCCCAGGGCTCAAGCACCCACGGAAAAAAAATCGGAGGTGCTCAGCACCCCCGGCCCATTGCCTGGCCTGCACTCCACCCTGAGGCCCCGCCCCTGCTTGACCTCTTCCCCTTGGGCCCCATCCATGCTGCGCCTCTTCCCCCGAGGCCATGGTTGTTTGCTCCTCTCTGCCCCCTTCTCCTGTCATTCGTCCTTAAGGCAGGAGGGGGCAGAAAGGAACGAACAGTGGGTGGGAGGTGCTTAGGGAAGAGGGCAAAGAGAAGTGAGCGGCAGAGGCACTTGGGGGGGTCTCGGGGGAGGGGGCAGAGCAGGAGCTGGAAGAGGCCAAGTGGCAGTGGGGCCGCAGGATGGGGTGGGAAATCCACCAGCAAAAACAAAAGTCAGCACCTGTGAACCTAACCCCAGTGTAGACAGTGCTATGTCAACGGAAGGGTTTCTCCGGTCGACATAGCTACGGCCACTCAGGGAGGTGGAGTACCTATGCTGATGGGAGACGCTCTCCTGTTCGCATAGGTAGCGTATTCACTAAGTGCTGCAGCTGTGCCGCTGCAGTGCTGTAAGTGTGGAGATGGGAGGAGCTAGACAGAAGATCAACTTCTAAGGATTTATAGCAAAGCATTTTTTATGACAGCAGCTTTAGAGAAGTTGTTCTTGGTAGGCCTTTGCAGACAGCGTTACGGAACAGGTGTATATATATAATATAGCTTCCTTCTTTACAAGGGAGGAAGAACATACACAAAACCAAAGTAAGATTAGAACTAGTACTGTAGCATACCAGCTTGGAGGTTATTCTGTAGATTTTGAAGTTGATCTACTTTACATGAGCAGATTACTGACACTACCAGCAAAGCCATAATAAGGGCTACTCAATACAGTAACTGGCTTGATTTCTCTGTCCCATGTAAGACCACTCCTGTGTTAAGGAAGGCTAGCAGGGGTAATAAGCGTCTTCAAGGTGTAACCTGTTCAGAAACACACAGAGTCAGACACACTTCATCTAAGACTTTCAAATCATTTGACTAGCATACATTAATTTTCACCATCTCTAATGAAGTAGGTAAATACAAGATTCATCCTGCAGATGGGGAAAAACAGAAGCAGAGATGTTAAAGTCCAAGTTCTCAAGATATCCATTAAGAGTTGGACTAGAACTCAGGAGTTTCAACTTTTCTTTTAAACAACACTCCAAACTATGAAGTTTTGCTTTACAAATCTAGAGTATCATTAAAAGATTAGTCACTGAACATCCAGTCATATGTAAGTAAAGCCATAAAGCAGACAAAACAGTTGACTTGCTGGATTGTTTAATGTTTAAAATAAAATAAAAAATAAAACAAAAAAAAGGGAGTCAAACCTTCCAAACTCTACAGTTGATTATTTTGTGATGCAGGGGAAAGGCTCCTTTAATACGGAATACAAGGATCCCAAGTGTTACTAGTAACTGAATTATAAATTGCCTTGTTCATGTACAACCTCACTTCACGGTCCCTTATCCCAGACTAGGACATCTTATCAACTGAATTTTCGTTACTGCCTGAAATCTTCTACCTAAAACTTGAAAAAAGCAGTGAGGAATTTTCCACAAACTCATGGGCCTGGCCTCAAGGAATTTGTGTGGGGAGGATGTAGGGACAGTGCAGATGTTTTGATATAAATCTGCTAGATACAGATATGTTCCCTCAACCCTCGTGCCACAGCCAAATTTCTCTGACTCTCTGCTACCCTTTTCAGTTATGCAGGACTGTATTTGTCCCTAAAGTAATATTTCACAGACTGTGGAAACTGGGAAATGGAAAATCCTTGCTTGCCTGTTGACTTGGCCACAGTACCAGATTTTCTGACATTTGTGGATGGAGGGATGTGTAATGCAGAACTTTAATCAGACTGGCCAATGTCACAGGTAAAGGACAGGGATGAGGTAGGCATGTAATCCATAAAAAAACAACAATGAATATGAGCTACTGTGTTCCACACCGCCAACCTCCATCTGGCTTTGCTCCAATTATATGGTTCTCAGTTTTGTACTTCGGCCTTCAGTCTATTTACTTAGAAGTGGGAGGAATGCTAGTTTTCCTTTCACAGGGGATACACCCCTTGTAATCCCAATATAACAGTCTAGCAAATCTGAACTTTGCCCATTGTTTAGTGAGCTGACTCAGTCCAGGGAAGTGAAAGCACTTCCACCACGTGACTGAATTCCCCACCCACAACATGTATTTTAACTACATGTTCCTTACCCACTACCAGTGACTTTACATGAACAGTTTAGACAACTTTCGAGACAGAATTAGTTGGTCTTGTGGCTAGAGCAGAGGACTGGAGTTATGAGCTAAATAATGTGTGTTCTATACCTAGCTCTGCCAGACTTCCTATTTGACTTCGGGCAAGTCACAAAAGGCCTGAACCAGCTTCCACTGACTTCAGTAGAAGCCTTTTCATTGACATCAGTGGAAGTTTGCATAGGGTCTCCTTAATCTCCTCTTGCCTCACTTTTCCACATGCTACTTAGGGCTTGAGAAGTTTACTTGAGATCTTCTAGCCCAAAGACTAAGTCTACTGGACAGGATGAATTACTGTGCCACTACACTCCCCAAACCACTGTAATTTTAAGGAAAAAGTAGTTATGCATTGTATTTAACACTGTCAACCAACTTTAAGTAAGTTTTTTGAAATGTAAAGAACTACAATTTTCACCTGTTATTCTTTCCTTACCTTCCTAGCATCAATATACTTCCTAACTCCTGTTTTTGCTCTTTTTTTAAATAAATGGATAATGTCATCTCTTTTGCTGTATTGTTTTCATTACATTTTCACTGGTCTCTCTCTACACTTCACCTTTCTTTCTTTCAGCCCACTTTGTTTTCTGTTTCTCCTTTCTTCTCCTGAGAGCAAACAAGAAATAAGCTAGTCACTCTCCCCCTCTTTCAAACATCAACAGGACCTTTGGCATTTAGGGGTTAATAAATTTGCAGTCTCTTGGCCACTTTCTACACAAAAGTTAGTCCCTGCCTTCAACTGTCATCTCCATGCTAAGCATTCCTAATGCATCTAATACACTCAATATCTAGGCACCTACTATAGCTATAGATCTCTCCAATATGCCTGCATGTCCTTTCCCTTACTGACCAGACACAAGCACAGTTGGATAAAGTATGAGCAAATTTCCTTCCTCCAAAAATGAGGGAGACTTTGCCCTGCTCTGAAATCAGCTGTCACATCTAAAACAACGCAGACAGGAGTACAGAAATGAATAAATGAAAAGGTAACTAATGGCATTATGGGTTGAAATATTAGTTAGGGAAGGGTGGAGAGCAAGTATTCACTCTAGAATCACCTGTAGATCTCAAGAGTACCTTACTGAGGTGGGAACACATTATTGGCCTCATTTTAAAGATGGAGAATTTAAGAAATGTGCCCAAGATCACATGTAGGAACCAAAATCTCCCAGTTGCTAGATCCATACCTAATGTACTAGACCAGTGCTGCTTAGTTTAAAAGTCTTACCTGGCATCTCCCTTTGCAAGATTGGTGTTTACAGGGTGAAGAATAACCTTGTTTGTGTCCACATCCACCACACATTTTGTATGCAGATCAAACTCTATAAAGAAATAAAAAAGTGTCAAATGCTATTCTTAATGTACCAGATTTTATGTACCATTGCTTCCTCTAGCCACCAAGCTCCCCACTAGCCACACAATAAAAAGAGAACTAGTGTTAAACTTCAATGCCAGAGATATTCTATTGTGATTGATTTAGTCTGATTTAAAAGCATTTATTCTTTTCAAAATGAAAGTAGTATTTAAGTTTTGTCGAAGGCAATAAGAGACTTCTTTTAGGGAAGTAACTATTAGCATGGTACCACCTTGGCAGCTCTCCTTGCTGCTGTCACAGTTTCACATATCTAGTCAGGGGGTAGGCTGGCCCTAGTATGAGGCAAGTTTCCAGTTATGTAGTCATCCACTGGTGTGACACAGAGATCTCGTGCCAGTTGCCAGCACTGAGACACCAGCAGATTCCAGACCAACTACTAGAGACAAGAGGGGTGACATCCCTGGAAGTAATAGGCTAGCTGGTGCGGGTAATAAAATCATTAGGAGAGTATGGGAATACTCTCCACCTCAAGTACTGAAACTAGTTTTTGGTAGAAGTGAAGCAAGACTGAAGTGCTTACTCACCAACAGGTGGACTCGTCGATAGGGTGAAACGGGAGCAATATTATGACACCAGATCTAGAAAATCCACTTTTACAAGGCCCAAAATGAGTAAATAGTATTATTTTCTATATTCATGACAGATACTAATCATATTGCTTAAATCACTTCTGAAAGAAGCTCAGATACTATGATTATGAAAGCTGAATAAGAACCTGAACAGAATATCCTCACTTTTACATGCTAAAAAAACCTTAGTTGAGTCACCAAGATGCGTTCATGCCTAAACTGACTAACCATGTTTACTGTAATCTCATCCCCACCTCCACTCTTTGCATAACATCTCAAATTTAGACTGTAAACTCTTTGAGGCAAGGACCATGAGTTTCAAGTTATTCTGTGAAACACCTAACACACTTCTGGGCACTACAAAAGTAACATAGTAGAAGCAGGTTTCTTTCATTTTCCATGTAGCCATCTATGAATAGATTTGTTTTTTACCTTATGACAAAAAGGTTAAAAAAAACCCCTATGATGGATGTGAAGGCTCAGACACCAGAATGCAAAGAGCAAAAACTATTTTTTTTTAAAAGTCTCATGATTTTTAAACCAATCTTGTGATTATTTTTAAAGACTGACTCTTGATTGACTGCTTGGGGCTGGCAATACTGATTAATGCTACCAGATCTACTGGGCTAGATACAGCATTAACTGGGGAAGCACAATCAACAACCACTTGTTTCACTGAAGGCAGAAGAATACTACCAGGATAAAGTAATCGGCTGATTAATTTTGGAGACTTCACAGTTTCATCATCTTGGAAAATATTTACTATAGAGTAACAAATGCCTATTTCAGAGCTGCAGAGCATGGGGATGGGACATCTACTCTGAAAACAAAAGAAATCAAAAGTATGTTTGCCACGTATCCAAATTTACCTTTTGGATTTGCATCAGGTGTTTAACAAAGTCATGTGAATAACTGTTAGATAATGTGCACTCACCACTCATATGTGCCAATACGTTAGCTTCATTTGAATGAATTAATTCCTATCGTGCAACTCAGGCATGAAGGAAAATGGTGGGCATTTCCTCTCTCCACACCTTTTTCTTGATTCCTTCAAGGTGTGCTTGAGGGGAGATTCATCTTCTTAAAATCATTAGAAGACGATCCCAGGTCCTGAAGACCTGAGGAGCTGCACTGGAGTGGGGCTTCACCTAAGTGCATCAACCTCCTGGCAACCCTTATGAGTCTTATAAGAGATCCCATGCACAAGCCTTATGCTTTTAGCCCTGTGACTAGCCCAAAGACTTTGTGAGGTTATGTCAACTCTACCTCTTTATTTAGGGTGAAAATTAAGGAACTGCATGTCCAATTTCACCTCAAATTTTGTAGATAAATACAATTTTAGACCCAAACCTAACTTACCAGTTCTAAGGCAGATACAACTTTCAGGGGATTTTATAGATTGGATCTGGGACCCAAGAAATCAGGCATATATGGAAATTTCTGAACTATTACATACTGATGTAGGGTATTTTTAAACAGCTACCTCTGAGGTGGCTATAGTTCAATGGTAGACAAAGTGATCCTAATATACAGTTTGTAAGAAGTGCTTTGTGATAATTCTAAGGAAAAGTGAGATGCTAAAGTAAAACTTGTATGCCTACAATTTATCAAAATGTTGGTCAAGATTGAGGAGTTATGTTGCCTTTTAAAACAAGCATTTCAGTTTTAGGAAATCTGTTGGCTAAAATGACTAAAAGGTGTATTTTATGTGGTTTATACTGAATAACTGAAGTATGAAAACTATGAAACATGAAAATGGTATTAACTGTATAAACAACTAAAGCTTTAATTTTTCTGCCAGGTCAAATTTGGCCTGAAATAGAAGTTCTCAAACTTTGTGAAAGCTTATTTTGACCAACAGAAGTTTTACCTGATTTTTTTTTTAAAATGCCAGTGGAATTTCTTTTTTCCAATTTAAAACAGATTAACATTGCTCTGTAAAGTTTACAACTGTATGTTGTGGTATTATGCTACTGCATGAGGACCTAAATGTGAAGTTAGGTTTTTGTTTACTAAAGTTTGTCCAAGCTGAGAAAAATTTAAATAGCATTAAATGTGAAGAGTTTTGAAAGCATTTATTTTTTAATCTTGAAGTTTTAGAACACAAAAATGTTTTAAAAATTATTTTAAAGAAGCACCATCATCTTAAAAATTAGGGTGTTTTTTTTTAAATGTTGAAAGTAGTTTCAGATACCACATATGCTCTCTGTCATCTTTTGTTTTAGAAAAATCTGAAAAGTCATTATTTCTTCCCTTTGCTACGTGAAAGACCAACAAAGGAAAAACCAACTGATGATATACGAAGTACTGCCAACTGCACAAAGTAAACAAAACTAAGAAGAAAAAAATCTGAGCAAAGTTATAGCAAATGTAGGCATTCCTTGTACAACAGTTATTTAAAACAGACAGCAGTGTGTTTTAAGGTGATATGTCCCTTCAACCTAACAACCCTTTATTTCTAGACAGTCCTCTTTCAAGTTTCCTCTGCTATATAATTGTGTAAGTACAATTCATAAAATTTTCAGTTTGCAGTAATTATAGATTGTTTAATATGTATGAGTGCATCAGGAAGAGCACAATACTGTATTGCGATCACATCAGCTAGATAAGTTATAACTCAAAGAGACGCTCGACATCACGAGAATTAATGACAAGTTGCTGAAAACCCATCGGAAGTGTTCCTTTTGTCTTCTGCTGCTCAATCTGATATACAAGAAAAGACAGCCTGCCAAATGTTCCTCATAAAGGCATTCCATGTGGCTGTGCATTCTTTTTTACAGATATTTCTGCTGCTGCATATACTGTTCAGTGCACAAATATTTTAAGTAAATTAATTAGTCTGGAAAGTTTCTGATCCAGCAAGTACGCTGGTGGAAGTATAGAGTTCAAGACTACGAAACTTCTCTGCTCCATTGAAGTAATGGCTGCTTTAAAGTTACACTGAAATCGTAATGCAATGGTGTTTACTCTCCCATAAACATGCTAACCAGAAACCAGTTTTAGCAGAGTTTACGCTTTGACTTTATCTGATCATTTGTTGACTTCAAAATGATCAAGTAAACATAAAGCCAAAACATCAAGGTAATCTCATACAAAACTAGGCTTAAGAGTACATTTACTTAGTTTAACAAATTATTTTCCTTTGCAGTATACTCATTTGACTCAACTGTGATTGCTCAGAATTAAGGCTACGATTGTGTCAAGGAGGTCACAGCAGTTACGCAATCTGTGTCTTCCAGAGACAACCGTGACATTTTCTGCCTGGGGCTGGAACTGTCAGCAAGCAGCACCCTAGCTCTCAGCTGCTGCTGTCGGCAGGCTCCCAGCAGCTCCTAGCTGCCGGGCAGCAGAGGGACCCCGGAACTCCCAGCCCCTGCGGACAGCAGGTCCCCCCCTCCCCGCCCGAAGCGGCCCAGCTGTGGCGGGTGGGTGGGCCCCAGAGCTGGAACCTCCTCCCTCCCCATTTTGTCAGGAATATTTTTAGTAAAAATCAAGGGCAGGTCACGGGCTTCCCTGAATTTTTGTTTATTGCCTGAAACCTGTCCATGATTTTTACTAAAAATATCCGTGACAAAATCTGAGCCATACTCATAATTATTGTCCCCCTTTGAGAGTAAATGCTAAGCACACCCAAGGAGTTACAAGCATTTCTCAGTTACGCAATTATATTTTAAGCAAGCTGAAACAAACTAGAACCACATGCTTTATCTATGTGTCACTGCATAGTTTTCCACAGTGATCCCCGGGTTTATTATTGTTTACACTATGAGAGTTTAATATTAATATACTCTAACCTTTCACTTTTAAAAGGATAATGGAGAGTAAAATGTATTATTCTTCACATACTGACATAAAGATAAGCAGCAAAGAGTCCTTATAGACTAACAGACGTATTGTCTGGAACAAATCAACATACCCTTAGAGCCCCGACCAGGGTTATTCTATCTACTAAAGATCCACAAACCCGGAAATCCTGGACGCCTCATCATCTCGGGCATTGGCACTCTCACTGAAGGACTGTCTGGATATGTGGACCCTATGCCACCAGCACTCCCAGCTATCTCCGTGACACCATTGATTTCCTGAGAAAACTACAATGCATTGGTGACCTTCCAGAAAACACCATCCTAGCCACCATGGATGTAGAGGCTCTCCACACAAACATCCCACACACAGATGGAATACAAACTGTCAGGAACAGTATCCCTGATGATGCCACAGCACAACTGGTTGCTGAGCTCTGTGACTTTATCCTCACACACAACTATTTCAAATTTGATGATAATATATACCTCCAGACCAGTGGCACCGCCATGGGCACCCACATGGCCCCACAATATGCCAACATTTTTATGGCTGACCTGGAACAACGCTTCCTCAGCTCTCGTCCACTCACGCCCCTTCTCTACCTATGCTACATTGATACAATACGTCTGTTAGTCTATAAGGTGCCACAGGACTCTATGCTGCTTTTACAGATCCAGACTAACACGGCTACCCCTCTGATACTTGTCATCAAGATGTGACATTTACCACTTCATTTGTGAAACTAGTTATGCTCTAACAATAAGATTAATCATGCATAATAAACTTCAATTCTCAGATACATCATTTATATTTCTGTAGCACCTTTCATCCAGAACATTTCACAAACAATATACACATAACATAGTGGAAATGCAACCACCTCCAAAGTGCAGGGCAACAGAAAGTTGGTGCACAGGACATTGCATAAGAGTGGAAAATATAGAGAGCTCTCCCAGCGCTCTAAAAAAAACAAAAAAACCCCATCTCCACGAGGGGCATGGCTTCCAGCGCTCGTGCACTGTCTATACCGGCGCTTTACAGCGCTGAAACTTGCTGCGCTCAGGGGGGTGTTTTTTCACACCCTTGAGCAAGAAAGTTGCAGCACTGTAAATTGCCAGTGTAGACAAGCCCTAAGAAAATTCCTTCTCTTGAAAAGAAGGCCTTAATATCCAAACTGACACAAGAATCCTTGTTCTTACATTCAACAAGCTGGGTGGTACTCAATTATGTAGATAAATCTCTGATAATTTTCATATGACTTTACATTGTGCCTCTTCATATAACCTTGTGGTGGGTCGACCCACGTGTGACCTCTGTTTTCATGGGACTTTGTATCAAAGCCTCATATAGAAACCTTGTATTGATGAGCCTTGGTATATGGAGACTTTGTATCAAAGCCTCATTTAGAAACTTTGCATTGCCCTTGGTATAATATTATAGCCCCTAAGGATAGAATAAGATAGAAGAAAAATTTCTTTTTGCTAGCA
>NW_020696032.1:0-8830 GCF_002925995.2 Terrapene triunguis | reverse complement strand
GTGCAGGTGGTTGGCTCACACTGGGGGTGTCCCCGAGTTGGGGGTCGGGGTGCAGGTGGTTGGCTCACACTGGGGGTGCCCCCAGGTTGGGGGTTGGGTTGTGGGGGTCAGTCTTGCACTGGGGTGTCCCTGGGTCGTGGGGCTGGGGGCTTAGGGTGGGTCCCATCCCCAGTGACTCCCAGCTCCCCAGCCGCGCTGCTGGTAACCCGTCTCCTTTCTTTCCTGTGGGGACAGGCCGCAGCGGCGCTGACAGAAATCCACCGAGCCGGGTACTGCTCCTTCTACGGCGAGTGCGGGCGGAACCCCGAGATCAACGTGAGCCTGCTGTGGTCGCCGGTGCCCTGCCTCTCCAACACACCGGCCCGGCTGCTCAAAAACGCCACCCTCAGCAAGCTGAAGGAGGTGTGCCCCCAGCTGTACATGGGCGAGAACGCCACGTACGCCTGCTGCTCCTACACCCAGCTGGTGGCCCTGCAGCTCAGCCTGGCCATCTCCCAGGCCGTCTTGACCCGCTGCCCCGCCTGCTCCGAGAACTTCGCCAACGTCTACTGCCAGAACATCTGCAGCCCCAACCAGAGCCTCTTCACCAACGTCACCCGCTTCTTCAACCGCACCACCATCCTGGGCAGGCAGGTGGGCGTGCTGGAGTACCAGTGCTTCTACAACCAGAGCTTCGCTGACCAGTCCTACGACTCCTGCAAGGGCGTCCGGATCCCCGCCTCTGGTGGCTACGCCATCTCTGCCATGTGCGGCAAGTACGGTGCCACCCTGTGCACCAGCCAGCGCTGGCTGGACTTCCAGGGGGACAGCAGCAATGGGCTGGCCCCGCTGGATATCGACTTCCAGCTGGTGCCCGCTAATGGTGTCATCGGGGAGGGCATCGTGCCGCTCAACAGCAAGACTTGGAGCTGCGGCGAGGCCGTCAGTGCCGACGGGGAGCCGTGCTCCTGCCTGGACTGTGCCGAATCCTGCCCACAGATCCCCGCCCCCACGCCCCAGCCCCCGCCCTTCAAGGTGGGCAGCCTAGACGGGGTCTTGTTTGTGTGCTGCCTGCTCTTCTGCCTGCTGACCGTGCTCTTCGGGGCCTTCCTGGTGTGGCGCTGCGTCTCCAGATCCAGGCAGGCCAGCGGCGAGGGGCAGCAGCGCCAGAGGGACCGGCTGACACGCTCGGAGAAGCTCAGCCAGGCCACCCACCACGTCCTGGGGGAGATGTTCAGGAGATGGGGCACCATGGTGGCTTCCCACCCAGTCTCGGTCATCTTGGTCTCAGCCGTGGTGGTGGTGGGGCTCTCCTGCGGGATGGTCTTTATCCAGCTCACCACCGACCCCGTGGAACTCTGGTCCTCGCCCGACAGCCAGGCCCGGCAGGAGAAGGACTTCTATGACCAGAACTTCGGGCCCTTCTTCAGGACCAACCAGGTGATCCTCACAGCCAAGGGCCGCCCCAGCTACACCTACGACTCCCTCCTCCTAGGCAGGAAGAACTTCAGTGGGATCCTCTCCATGGCTGTCCTGCTGGACCTGCTGGAGCTGCAGACGCGGCTGCAGGAGATCGAGGTCTGGTCGGAGAAGGACGGCAGGAACGTGACGCTCAAGGACGTCTGCTACGCCCCCCTGAACCCCAACAATGCCAGCGCCACCGACTGCTTCGTCAACAGCCTGGCACAGTACTTCCAGAACAACCGCACCCGCCTGGAGATGACGGCCAGCCAGACGCAGGGGAGCCAGACGGGCATGGTGGACTGGAAAGACCACTTCCTCTACTGCGTCAAGTAAGTGCCAGGCCCCGGTGTGGGAGAACAGGGGGTGTGCACACTTCCCGCACGGCTCTGCCAATGCCCCTCATTCCCGATCTGCAGCCCCCTGCTAGCCCAGCCCTGGGCTCCCCCCACAGCTCTCCCCTTTGGCTCAGGGGGAAGGAGTCAACACAGAAGGTCGTGGTTCCATACCCGCTAATGGTCTGTGGAGACTTGGACTTGACTGATGCCCCTTTATTCCATGTCCCCCCCAACCCCCCATCTGTGGCTTTTTCCTTCCGGAGCAGGACTGATCGCTTTCCACTCTGCGTCTCTCGTGCGTTTCCAAGCCCTCCTCGGTCCGCCCCGTCACCTGTCGGCCTCGGGATTCCGGCCCAGCTCCTGCCTCGGTCCCTGGCTCAGCTGTTCCCTCCACACGTGTTCTACCACCTCTGTTTTCACCCAGCATTTCCTGGCCCATCACTTTCCTTTTCATCCTCCCCCCGGGTTCTGCGTTTGGGAGCTTTGCTGGCCGTCTGCTAGTGTGGATTTGTCCTAGGCAGCTGGGCCCAGCACGTGGCATTTGGTTTGGGTTGCGAATCATGTCTGGCTTCGCTATTCTGGCTTTAATGTCTCCGTCTGGCCGCCTCTTGTGCTTACAGCGCTGCCGAGTTCGGCGAAGTGTCAGACGCCACAGTCATTCCAGTGACAGTTCAGTGTCGGCTCTTCGGTGCCTCTCTCCTTTCCCAGTCCATCCCCGGGAGGAAGCTCCCTGACATCTTAGTGTCACGGATCCCCAGGACCGGGGCTATGGCCCCAGCTGCGGCACAGTCTCTGGGAGGCCCCCTTCAGCGAGCCAGACCCCCGGCGGTCTCTCTGTTCCACCAGGACAAGCCCTGCAGCTTCACCACCTCCTTAGGCCGTCAGCCCCCGAGCTTCCCACCGTGAGCTCCGCTCAGCGAGTCCCACCCAGGCAGCCCCTGAGGGAGACTGGGACGATCTCAGGGAGCAGCACACGCCCCTCCTCCAGCCTCTGCAGGGACACCCAGTCAGCGTGGGCACTCGGCTGGACACAGCACAGGGAGGCCTTGGGTAGCCCAGAGAAAAGAAAGATCCAGCCCTGTCCATCCTGGTTAGCCCAGAGCCCTCAGCCCCGTCCCTCTGACCTCCCTTTGTCCCAGGTCAGGTGCTCCAACTGCTTCCCACAGCCCACTTTGAGCTCCCCGAGCTGCGGTTCAGACCCTGGGAGAGGCGGGCAGTGCTGCTCTCTGGGGCTCCATGCCCAGGCAATCGGATTTGCGTGCTCTTCTCCAGAGCTCCACTGATGTGGGACCGAAGGCCCCAGACAGCTAGGAGCCATTCACACCTGTGTCGTAGCTGTCACGGACTCACAGATCGTGCCCACTCTTGGCCCCGTGCAGTCTGTGTGGGGTGCCCCTGTTAGCGAGACAGCCCTTCGCGGGGGTCCACTCTCTCTCAGGGTCAGGCCCCTCCACCTCCTGGAGCCGCACCTCTCGGAGCCTTAGCACACTTGTTTCTCGCCGTGGGCTCCCTCATGGAGTCCACTCGCTCTGGACCCCCCCCGGGCCTCCACCCCCGAAGGGGTTGATGCCACCCTGTTCTCTAGACCAGAGTGACTCTCAGCCAGCATAAAACAGGAGGGTTTATTGAGGGTTGAACACAGCACAGGAAACTCTCAGGGCCTCAGGCCTGGCCTCCCTCAGCCCAGCACATCCCAGTCTCTCTGCATCCAGGTAGGCCCTGCCTGCTTCCCCTCTCCAGCCCAGAGCCCCACTGCTTCCCAGCTGGGCCTCTGAGATCACTGGCCCCAGGCCCTGCCTCTGTCCATTGTCTTCCCTCCAGGTAAACAGGGTCGTAAACCGGGGCCTCCTCTCCTGCTTCTGTCCTCTGGCTGGAACCGGCTGGTTAGGTCACTGGGTCCTCACTCTGCAGCCCATTGTCCGCCCACTGGCCAGAACCGGCTGCGTCTCCTCAGCTGGGCCTCCGGGTCGCCAGGTCACCGGTCGCTGGGGTATCCATCCTCCAGGCCATCGGCTGGGTCCCCAAGTCCTCTCTCCGGTCCTCTGCAAAACAAACTCCCTCTCCCCTCACCTCGTTAAACCAGTAACCCGCAGGGAAACTGAGTCCCACCCCCTCCGCATGCAAACCATTGAAAACTCCACAGAAAACAAGAAAACCCCTCACTTCGTCACAGTAGCCTGCCAGAGAGCACACAGCCCTTCCTCCCACAGCATACAGGGGAAACTGAGGCACACATATGCTTCATAAAAATACTACCAAAAATTCCCACTTGTCTGACGCTGGGAGTCACCTGGATTGGCTTAGTCAATCCCCTCCCCCATGGGGTCTATACCGGGGGCCATCAGGCTGGCATTTGCTGCCAGGCTGGTCCAGGTGCCGCACCCCTTGCTGTTGTGTTCAGGCACCGAGCAGCAGGTCCTGAGGCTGGCATTGCCGTGGCATCTGGTTTCCATGGGGACATGGTTACTTCCCAAGCCAATAGCCACATCACAAATGCCCGGTGTGGCTGGGCACTGGGGGGGAGAGAGTCCAGCAGTGCCACTGCCTGTTGCCCCCTGGTGCCCACCCAGAGGAAAGGCGTGTAATGGCACCAGGTCCCCACGGAGCATGGCGGTGTTCCAGGGCACTCAAATGAGTCATCTGGGGGAGGGAGCGACGGGGGTGGCCTGGGGCGGGTGGGACTGGTGGTGCACACTGGGTTAGCGCTGGTGGGGGCCACCGGGCTGGCAATGGCAGTGGAGGTAGCTGGACTGATGTTGGGGACGAGGGGGTTAATATGGGTGCACTCTGGCTTTTAAACAGCCCCGGGGACCCCTTCAGCTTGCCAGTCCCCCAGGGGTCCCCCTCTTCCTTCAGGGTGGGCCATGGCATCCCAGCCCTCCTGCGTCGCCACCCGGAGCTCTGCCTGGGAGCACGGCCAAGCCAGCCAGGTGTGCAGGGACCCCAGGCAGCCTGTTCCAGCAGAGCAGGGTTTATTGGTCAGCTGGGCGCAGGCTGGTGTGAGCTCAGCACAGAGACATGGTGCTGGCCAAGCCGGTGCCCCCCAGCCACGCGGCCACGGGCGCCTGCCAGGCTCTGCCTCACCGCCCTGTTGCCTGTCCCCAAAGCCGGCTCTGTATCTCCAGCCCAGGCCCCTTGGGCTTTGTTCTCCAGCTGCCTCTGCTCAGCATCCCTGGTGAGAGCTGGGGGAACCCACCCCTTGCCCCCTCCAGCCCCGGGCCTGTTATGCACGGCTCCCTGCCTGGATTTCCCATAGACCTGGGTCGGCCTCGGCCACTCCCACCTCCCCGGCTCCTGCCCAGCACCAAGGGCAGACTTAACTCTTTCGCCCCCATGGGGTTGCCATGAAAAGTACGGGGGAAACTGAGTCACAGGTAGGCATCACAAAAATACTTCCAAAAATTCCCACTTCCTCACAGGGTGACTCTGGGGGGCTCCCTGCTGGGATGTGTGCTGGGAGGCTCTGGATCTACACTGGGGGGCTCTCCCTGGAGGGCCGTGGGGGACGGGCAGCGGCTCAGCCCTGGGGTGGGGAGCTCCCTGTGGGGCAGTAGCTCTGCCATGCTGGGCGCCCCCTGCAGAAAGGCTGGAGATGGGGGTGGTTAGAGGCTGCCGACCTTCCTCTCCTGCTGCCCCTGCCGTGCCCACCGCCAGCTCCTCCCCTGTCACTGGCTTCCTCCGTCTCTGATCTCCCACCCTTCCGCTTCGCAGTTCCCCTCTCCGCCCTGTGGTCTGCCTCCAGCCCCCCTTCTCCCTGCCGCCACCCTGGGTCCGTCCCTAGGGGGAGCTCCTGGCACAGGCTGCAGCTCGCAGAGCGCTGTGCGTGGGCACAGTGCCGCAGAGCCAATGGGACCGTGGCACCAGGAGGACCAGGGCACGGGGGCCCCGCAGTGTCCCCGGCAGGCATCCCGCCCTCACTCACTCCTTCTGCCTCCCCAGCTCGCCTCTCTCCTTCAAGGACATCACCAACCTGCAGCTGAGCTGCATGGCTGACTATGGCGCGCCCGTCTTCCCCTTCCTGGCCGTGGGTGGCTACACAGGTAAGGGGCACCAGCGCCAGGCGGGTACCCAGCCCTGCGGCTTCGCAGACAGCGACCGCCCTCCTCCTCCACCGGCTCACAGCTCTGTGGGGGAGGAGGGCACAAGGGAAGCATGTGGTGGGTCAGCCTGGCGGGTGTTGGGCACAGCGCCCCAGCAGCCTGGCACCGCGGCCAGGGGCACAGTGATGGAGGGGCTGAAAGATGGATAACGAGGCAGCTCTGGGGATGTTCGCAGGGAGCTTCTCCCCAGCGTGAGGGGCAGCCGGTGCCCAGTGGTATTTGTTGGGCATGTACCACGTGAGCGGTGCCAGCTGGCACGACTGGCAAAGCACAGCGGCTCGCCAGCGCAGGAGAGGCGATGGGCAGGGTGGGGACAGCCAAGCGGGACCTAGTGAGAGAAGACCAGCGGCGGGTGTCTGATGCGCCGAAGAAGGTGTGAGGCAAAGAGAGGAGCAGCAGCGTCCGAGCGGGGCAGGACCAAGCAGTGGCAGTGCCAGCCGCTGAGGGGCCAAGGTCCAGCCAGAGACGGGCTGCAGAAAGAATGGGCAGGAGAGGGCTGAGCCTCGGGGACACCCCGTTCCAGGGCTGGATCATGGGGTAGCTAGTGGTGGGGCTGGCGTGGGGGGCAGCAGGGAGCCATGGAGCTGCTTGCCTGCATCTGGCCTGGTGGACCGAGCGGGGATTGTGCCCGTCCAGCCAGGGTGACTCCAGGTCCGCTCTGGAGCATCGGCCCTGCGGGGCTCCGGGCATCTGGGTGAGAAGCCCCCAGCCCCTGGCACATGACTTAGCTGGTTCAGTCCGGCGGGGGCGCTATGCTCCTGGAGGTGCTGTCTGGAAGAGGAGACAGGAACTGAGGCCCTGGCTGCTTGGGGCCATTTGAGATCCCAGGACCCTGTGCTAAGGATCCTGGCCAGTGCTCCAGGGACTCCAACCTGCCTCCCTGACCTCCCTCCACCCTGTGGCAGTATCAGCTGGGTACAGAACTGTTACTTCCTGTCCTAAATGGTTAGCAGGCGTTGTGGTGCGGGGTTAGCCAGCTACCACGCTGCAGCCCAGAGGTGGTTGCCTGTCAGTGATGCTGGAAGGCTCCATGCCACTCCTGCACTGATCCCAGGGGCTGGTATTCGGGAAGTGGCCCTCGATCCTGAGCTGGAAGGTGCCCAGGTGGGGCAGGGTGGCAAAGTCTGGATATTTACGATCTCCCTTACCAGACCCGCTCCTTTCCTGTGGACCGGTGCTGCCGTGGGTGGGGGCAGGAGGCTGTCTGCCAGGGGCTGGCGGGAGGAGGGGGATGTCTGTGCCTGCTGGCTCTCAGTGCCCTCCCCCCGCCAGGTGAAGATTATTCGGAGGCCCAGGCACTGATCCTCACCTTCTCGCTGAACAACTACCTGCGCAGTGACCCGCGCTACGCCTGGGTGCTGCTGTGGGAGCAGCGCTTCCTGCAGGTGGTGGGGGAATTCCAGCGGGCCCACGCCCACACCTACACCATCGCCTACATGGCCGAGGTACCGGGGGCAGTGCCAGGCCATTGCAGAGACCTGGCTGGAGGCCAGCCCTGCACAATGGGGGCTCAAACAATTCTCTTATGGCTCAGGGCTGTTCAGCCCCCACTGTTCTCTGGAGCTGGGATCCCCAACACTGCACAGCCCAGAGCAGCCCCCAGCTCGGAGTGACTCCCACCATCCTGTTGCCCCCTCTCCTTGCCCCATTAAAGGCCAACGATGAGCCTCTGCTGCTGGCACAGTGGGCAAGCTCTGGTTTGGGGGCATATGCGTGGGAGACGGTGACAGGCACGGGGCATTTCCTGATGCCAGACTGGGGCTGGGAGGAGAGGGGGGACAGCAGGAAGGGATGGGGGAGGGACAGCCGCAGTCAGGGCAGGGGCAAATAGAGGGCACCCCAGGGTGCATGGGGACAGCCCAGCCCTCTAGCCCCATAGGAGGCCCCTGGGCACAGCTCTTGGCTCCAGCGGGCACAGTTCCAGCCAGTGGCAGCGGGAAGCAGGCGCTGACCCTGCCCCATGTGGCACGGCCTGTCTCTAACCCCTGGCTCCCACAGCGCTCCCTGGAGGACGAGATTAACCGCACAACGGCCGAGGACATCCCCATCTTCGCCATCAGCTACCTGGTGATCTTCCTCTACATCGCGCTGGCCCTGGGCGAGTACTCCAGCTGCAGGCGCATCCTGGTACGGGGGCAGCGGGGCTGGCGGGAGGCTATGGGGCTTGCTTTGGGAAGCAGGGGACTGGGGTGGGGCCCTGGCATGAGCCTGTGGTGAGGGCAGTGCCTGTCTGCTGGCCTGTCTCATGCCAGTCTCTAGTAGCCAAGCAGCCTTGTGCCCACCCCTCGCTGGCACCCCCTGGGGCTGAGCAGGCCCTGGAGAGGGGGCTGCCCTCTCCCTGCAGAGTGGGGGGCTGGGGCTGCCTGTTGGGGACCCTCAGTCTCTAGAGCCGGTTGGGTCCTTTGCCCAGCTTGGAACAGACTCAACCAGCCGCCACAGAACGACCAGGGTCCACTGCATGTACCCTGCACCTCTGCAGGGCCCCGGCTCGCCCGCCCCACAGCCCAGCGCGCACAACCCCAGCCCCATAGCCTGCCCTGAGCGCCAGGGGAGAGCACCACCCACTAACCCCGCAACCGGCCCCTGGCACTGCCATGCACAGCCCCAGGCCCATAGCCTGGCCGAGCCCCCCACCCCGCTCCCTGCAACCCCTAGAAGGTCTCTGTAGCATCTCCCCCAGGCTCCACGTCAGTCCCGAGAGGCCCCGCCCCCCACGGGTGCCAGCCGCCTGACCCACCGCGCTGCCCCCTGCAGGTGGACTCCAAGGTGACGCTGGGCCTGGGCGGGATCCTGATGGTGCTGGGCGCCGTGTTCTCCTCCATGGGCTTCTACGCCTACGTGGGGCTGCCCTCCTCCCTCGTCATCATCGAGGTGGTTCCCTTCCTTGTGCTGGCTGTGGGCGCTGACAACATCTTCATCTTCGTGCTGGAATACCAGGTGAGCTGGGGCACC
>NW_020696031.1:0-8969 GCF_002925995.2 Terrapene triunguis | reverse complement strand
CAGAGAAGGGGGAGGGATAGCTCAATGGTTTGAGCATTGGCCTGCTAAACCCAGGGTTGTGAGTTCAATCCTTGAGGGGGCCACTTAGGGATCAGGGGCAAAATCAGTACTTGGTCCTGCTAGTGAAGGCAGGGGGCTGGACTTGATGACCTTTCAAGGTCAGTTCTAGGAAATAGGATATCTCTATTAATTTAAAACTATTTCCATCAATGGCTGCCTCACCCAGATGTTCTTCATTTTTCTTGCATGGTGTCAAGTATCAGGGGGTAGCCGTGTTAGTCTGTATCTACAAAAACAACAACGAGTCTGGTGGCACCTTAAAGACTAACAGATTTATTTGGGCATAAGCTTTCGTGGGTGAAGAAGTGAGGTTTTTACCCACGAAAGCTTATGCCCAAATAAATCTGTTAGTCTTTAAGGTGCCACCAGACTCCTTGTTGTTTTCATTTTTCTTGCAGCTGGTACAGAAATTTTCCTTCTCTCAGCCATGGCATATGACCGCTATGCTGCCATCTGTGACCCATTGCATTATGTGAAGAAAATGAACAAAGGGATCTGTGTTCAGCTGGTGAGTGGTACATGGGCCATTGGATTTTTTTATGCCCTGCTCAACACAGTTTTTGTCCTCAGGTTGCATTTCTGTGGGCTCAATCAAATCCACCATTTCAGCTGTGAGCTCCCTCCTCTATTACATCTGTCCTGCATTGAGACCCTCACCAATCAAGTGGTGCTTCTCACTTCTATTGTGATACTGGGAACAAGCTCCTTCTTCTTCACCCTGATCTCCTACATTCACATCATCTCCACCATCCTGCGGATACGCTCTGCGGAGGGCAGGCATAAAGCCTTCTCCACCTGCAGCTCCCACCTGATTGTGGTTGGCTTGTTCTACCTGACAGGTTTTATCCAGTATACAAAACCCAGCTCTGTGTCCTCTGTGGTGCTGAATGAAATGTTCTCCATCCAGTACAGCATCTTGACCACCATGTTAAACCCCATCATTTACAGCCTGAAAAACAAGGAAGTGAAAACAGCTGTAGGAAAAATACTGGTGAAATTCAAGTCTCTTAGGTTTTTTTAAACAGGAGCCCACAGAACTGTGGATAACTAGTATGTTGGACATTCTCAGCTCGGAGTTTCAACTTAACCCCTAATCATAACAGGAGGTGGGGTGCTGGCACTCTGCACATAGGTGTAAGCCACCCTTAAAGACAGATCCCCACCCAGCTGGCTGAAAGCCGCATGGCTGCCCTTAAATAATCAGGGCTGCACCACTATGTGCTAGCTGAGGATCTTGTGCCTCTGTGTATAAGGCTGTGACTCAGAATGGACCTGTTGTCACAAAGGTTGGCTTAAAGAGGATGTGGGCTGGGCTAAATTAGGGGTCAGACAATACACTGTGATTTTCAAAGTGTCTAGTGGAGTTAGGTGCCCAAATCCTATTTGATGAGAAACTTTTAGCCCCAGAAACATGTCATAGGTCAGCCAGAAAGTCTGAGTGAAAACCCTGAAGAAAAGAGAGACTTCCTTGTTCCACTGTGATTAGACGATCAAAGTCCCAGAAACATGCCCGAGGTCAGCCAGAAAGTCTGTTTAGAGCCTGTCCCAGTCCAGAGTCTACAACAACAATTCCATGAATACAGCTGTTTTTTGGGGAAAGAAGAAATGGAAGTAGGAGTAGAAGATTTCATTTCAATTTGTTGTCTCTCAAACATGAAATGATTATTTTTCTTTCAAAATGTCAAATTGAAAAGACAACTTTTATTTTGAGTTGACATTGTAACTCAAATTGAGAATGAAATGACTCATTTCAATGTTGTCAAAATATTCATTCAAAATGAAAGTTTTCATTTGAAATGGACACTTGAAAAGGAAATCTTTTCTTTCAGTGAAAAATGTCAAAATGATACAGCAGTTGATACATTTCTGCATCCAAACATTTTGAGAGTTTTTTCATTTTACAAAAATTTTACATATTTTGGGATTAAAACAAATATTGTAATACAGAATTTCCTGTGTGATGGAAATTTATTGTCCTGACCAGCTCAAATGTTTGTACAGAACCAAACATAACAAGCCACTAAAACTTGGCTTACTGTATTATTAAATTAAATAATAATAATTAATAATAAATTAATAATTGATAATTAATAATTAATAAAATGTAGTGTTTTTCCCAGTAGATCTGTTATATATAAAGCTCTTTGGGTCATAAACTGTGTCTTTAATTTCATCTTAAGCACAGAGACTAACCATTTTGGTATTCTTCTTGTCCAATGTTTTTCTAAATGTTGCTAACATTTATTTGTCTCAGTGTCTCCCCTGTTGGTAATCAGCTCCACTGTCTGATTATGTGTCTTCTTTGTGCCATCCCTCTTTCTAGAAGATAGATAGGTAGATAGCTAAATAGCTAGATAGGTATGGGGGTGAAGATAGATAGATAGCAACCAAATTATGCTTTAGAGCTTTCTCTGCTCCAACAAATGGTAGTTTCATGCGCCCTTTATACATAAGAGTCTGGAGGACTTATGGAATCACCAAATATAGAGCACCCTCCTGACTCTATGCCCTCTGTGATGGCTGGCCAGGGGCTGGGGGAGTTGAGACATCTGGCTGGAGGGGCCTTGCAGGACAGAGTGAGGCCAAGGAGTCTGGACTAGGTGGTATGGCCCAAGTTGGCAGGCAAGGACAGAGTGGGGAAGATAGAGGTGTGGCTGGAGTGAGGGTTGAGGGGCCCAGCTATGGGGGTTGGCTAGAATGGAAGGGCAAGTGGTCAGGCTGGAGAGCCTGGCCAGAGTGGGGGGTGAGACCCATCTGGAGGGGTGTGGCTGGGGGCAGGACTGGCTGGAGGGGGTGGCAGAAAGGAGCCCAGCTGGAGGCAGAGTGTGAGGGGCCTGACTGAGCAGTCTGGCCAGAGTGGGGGGAAGATGGGGGACTGGCTGGAGGGGTACTGGTGGGAGGGATTGGCCAGAATATAAAAGAAATAGGAAGTAAACTAAAATAAAATACTTTTTAAAGTTTTAAAATATCAAATAAAATGTAAAACTTAAAGAGCAAAGAATTTTTTTTTTAAATGAAAACAAGTAAAATATGACATTGAGCTGGATGAGAATCCCTGGGGACACAGGCTCCTCCATCACACAGCAGGAGCTCCCCCTCCCAATAAACACACACACACCTCCAGCCCCAAATACTCCCTCCTCCAGCTCCCCCCAACCCCCCGGCCCAGCAGTGTCCTCTGTTTGGGAACTTGAAATATCATCACCCTAGATACAGTTGAATTTTAAAGGCAGGTATTTCTGTTCCCCTTCATGATGTGACCGCAATGGGGCCAGGCTCTGGAAGTCTCAATGAGCTTCAATCCCACCTGGATCCCCATAGGCAGTTCCAGGAGGGCGGGGTGATTCCCTGCACAGCCCGGGCAGAGGCAGCATTGCCCTTTTCTCTCCCCTCATTCCGAAGGCTTGGCCCGGACCTGCGTCACAAGGTTGTGTGAGCTGGGTACATGCTGGGAAAAGCCCTGAGTGTGGGGACTCAGGCTGGTGCAGAGAGGGGAGCAGAGCCCGGAGGCCTCCAGCCTGACTCTCTCTCTCCTTCCCCTCTCCACCTAGTACCTTGTGTACCCCGCTGCGGCTGGGCTGAATCTCGCCCCAGGAGGCCCAGCCGAGGGACACCCCGTCTCTCTCTCACTCTCCCGGAGTCAGGGTCACCGTCCACTGATGGAAGAGGTGCCTGGCGGTTGCGGGGAGTCTCGCTTGCTCAAGTGGAGATGACTCCATCCAAGGCATAGTGGCGCCTGCCGACATTCCCCGCTCCAGTGGGGTCTGTCCACCAGCTACCTTGTCCCTGGAGCGCAGGGTCTCGCCTCTGCCCCACACGGAGGGAGCCCTCATTGCTCAGTGTATAACGGGGGGGGAGTCTCCTAGCCTCCTGTACAACACGAGCAAGAGCCTTGTGTACAGCAAGTATAAATGGGAGTGGTTCCCCCGGGCTTTGTCTGTGGGTCTGGAAGCCCGGGAGGGCACCGCCCCTCACTCCCAGCAGGGCCGGCTCTAGGCATCAGCAAACCAAGCACGTGCTTGGTGCAGCACATTTTCAAGGGCAGCATTCTGGCCATTTTTGTGTGTGCTTCCGGCGGCAAAAGCCTAGAGCCAGCCCTGGCAGCAGCAGCGCATCATGCATGGGGGGCACCCTGGGGCCGCTGCGGTTTGCACCGCGGGGGAGCAGCGCCCACACCTTGTGGCTGGGCTGGGCAGGCTTTGAGCGGGGGAAACTCAGGCTGGGGGACACCCCACAGGGCACATGGAGCTGCCTGCAGCTGCCACAGGGTGGCCGCCCCCGCCAGTGCTGCAACCGGGACTGGGCGAAGCGGCCCAAGCCACCCAGGGACTGTGGCAGGGAGGCCAGAAGCAGCAGCTGCAGCGGGGCCATAGAGGGTGGGGCGCTGTCGTGCGGGGCCTGCGTCTTGCTCTCCGGAGTTCTGCTGCCTCTGGGGCTACCCTGCCCCGGCTCCTCAGCCCTCTGCTGGGGCAGTCCCCCAGCTCTGCCCTCCCGGGTCCCGGCTGGTCCTGGAGGCGGGAGCCCTGGATGGAGGGACCCTGGGCTGAGGCGCAGCCCGGGAGCCCCGCTGCTTACCCCGACCCTGCCAGCGCTGGACCGGCTGGAGGCGAGGGGGGAGCGGGCAGAGTCATCACTGGTGGGGGGGAGCTCAGGGCTGGGGTGGCAGGGGGTGCGGGTGTGGGGGGGAAGAGAGAGCCCAGGGCTGGGGCAGCAGGGGGTGCGGGTGTGGGGGTGAAGAGAGAGCCCAGGGCTGGGGCAGCAGGGGGTGCGGGTGTGGGGCGGAAGAGAGAGCCCAGAGCTGGGGTGGGGGGCAGCCAAAAATTTTTTTGCTTGGGGCGGCAAAAAACCTAGAGCCGGCCCTGACTCCCAGGCTGGGATGGCCGCATGGCCAGAGTGAGACTGCTGTCTAAACCGCCCCCGCTCTCAGGGGCTGAGAAGGGGGGGCCCTCCGAAGCTCCTGCTGTGTGATTGAGGAGCATGGGTCCCAGGGAATCTCATCCGGCAGGGGTTGGTTCAATTTCAGATTTTACTTTTTTTATTATTTAATTTACTCTTTAAGTTTTAAATTGTATTTGATATTTTTTTAAACTTTTTACTTTCTATTTCTTTTATATTCTGGTCAGACCCTCCCGGAACCCATCCCTCCAGCCAGCCCCGTGTGCACGCCCGCCCCCCCTCCGGTCAGACCGCCCAGCCAGCAGGCTCTGTCCCCACAACTCTAGGCACCCATGAGCCCATAACTAAGCATTTTAGTGCCTGAGCCAAGCAAGCAAATGTGTGCCTCCTAGAGCTTATGAGTCGGGGGAGCACACAGAGTCACATCCCCATTCCACCCCCCCCCCCGATTTCTGCCTTCCAATTTAGCACAGAGGTTTTCAAACTGGTGGGGAATGTCCCCCTAGTGAGCCGCCGCCCTGACCTGGCCTGCTTGGGACCCTGGCTCTCCATGCTGTGGGAGCTGGGGTGCTTGGCTGGCTGCCCGGAAGCCCCTGCCTGCCCTGCTCCTTCAGCTGGGCCACCTCTGCACATCCTGGTGCTCCCCAGGCCCTCCAGGGCAGGGGAGGGGGCTGATCCTGGATGTATTTTTAGTGAGGGTGCAGGGCAGAAGGCAAGATTGGGTGTGTGTTGGGGTGGGGGGGTTCAGGGCAGAGGGCTGGGGGGGTGATGAGGGTGCAGGGCAGAAGGCTGGGTGTGTGTTGGGGTTGGGGGGTTTAGGGCAGAGGGCTGGGGGTATGGAGGGTGCAGGGCAGAAGGATGAGTGTGGGGGGGTTCAGGGCAGAGAGATGGGGCTGTGGGGGTGCAGGGCAGAAGGCTGGGTGTGTGTTTGGGTGGGGGGGTGCAGGGCAGAAGTCTGGGGTGCTCGGCTCGTGGGGGTGCTCCCAGCCTCCTGCCCTGAGCGGCTCAGGGCAGGGGGCTGGAAGGGATATGCCCTGTTCCACCCCCTTCCCCCAGGCTCCTTCCCTACCTCTCTCTGCCTGATCTACGGAGCTGTGTGCACGCTGCCGCTCTTCCCCCTCCCCCTCGCTAGGGCCATCAGCTGATTGGCCAGGGACGGAGAGGAGGCGAGGCCAGAAAGCAACACGCTGGGGGAAAAAGAGGGGGAGGAGGGAAGCATGGCTGCCGCAGAACCAAGCTTCTGCCTCCTGCCCCCGCAGAGGAGAGCGGTGGGCGAGGGGGCTGAGTGGGGCTGGGGGTCGGGACCGCGGCAGGGAGCTGCGTGCCACTCAAAATCGGCTCGCGTGCCGTGTTTGGCACGCGTGCCGTAGGTTGCCAACACCTGGTGTAACCATTGGGTAAGCCATGGGAGTGTGGTGCCCCCTAGTGGCTGGTTCCACTTACTCACAGCCAATGAGGTAGTTCCCTTGGCTCAAGGGGGTTGGTACTTGTGGGGCTACAGGTCCAGGGTACAATCTCTAGGGAGGGGGGTATTGTAAATATAGCATTTAAAGCAGCCAATCCTCCTGCTGCTAGAGAAAACTCGGCTGCCATCTTGGAAAGCGTGGGGTGCAGGCATGAGCTCTGGAGCATTTCACATTCTTTAGGGGGCATCTGCAGCTTAGGGGATGGGCTTCTAGATAAGGCAACAGACTGGGTCTTGGGAGATGTAGGTTCAGTTCCTGCCTCTGCCACAGACTCCCTGGGGGGACCTTGGATGAGTCACTTAATCTCTCTGAGCCTCAGTTCCCTGTCTGTAAAATGGGGATAATACTCCATCCTCTGTCTGTTTGGAGTGAGGGGACTGTCTCTTATTAGCACAATGGGCCCTCATCTAGCTGGAGCCTCCAGAAGGTTTTTTTCAGACCGTATAGGCCCCCTTCCATAAAGGTGACCTGAATGAGTGGAACAAGAAGGGATCAAACCCATGTGGGAGATGGCATGGGTCTAGTGGATGGGGCACTGGACTTGGGAATCAGGAGAGCTGGGCCCTGATCTGAACTCCACCACTGACCCATTAAGTGGCCTTGGGCAAGTCACTTCCCCTCTCTGTGCCTCTGTTTCCCCTCCCAACCTGGGCCTGTCTAGCCCACATAGATTGCAGGCTCAGTCTCTTTCCACATGACTATACTGGGGGTCCAGATCTTTGTTATGGTCTCTGACTGCTCCTATAACACACATCCTGCAATGGCAGAACGCTTCTGAACTGTTCTAGTCCAGACCCAAGACAGCAGCATCTCCCCTGACCCGGGCCAAAGAGGGTCATGTTTCCGGAGGACCTAGTTCACTGTGTCACCAGGGGCTCAGGGACGCAAGCGGGGTCCAGGCACCTCCCACAAACTCTGCAGCCTCAGTGTGCCCAATAAAGATCTCTCTCCTACAACTCTGCCTCCCCCACCACACACCCATTAGTGTTGCTGAAACGAACCCAAGGGGTTGTCGTTCCCCCTCCTTCAGCCCCCACTCCAAATGCCAAGGAAAACTTGATACTCAAGTGCATGGAGGGGGTGTCAGAAGTTTGTCCAGAAGAAAATGACACCGCTCAAAAATTATTTGGAGGCACCCGTATCCAGTGGTGAGCTGGAGCCAGTTCGCCTGAACCGGTTGTTAAATTTAGAAGCTGGTTTAGAAGCGGTTGTTAAAGGGGTGGGCAATTGGGAGAGGGAGGTTTTTCTGTCGTTACACCGGCCCACGGGCCACATCTGGCCTGCCTGAGGTCCCGGCGGGGGAGGCTCCCCTGCCTTCCCCCCTATCGCAGAGCCTCAGTGTGCCACACCGCCAGCGCGCTGGACTGCTCCTGGGCAGCTCTGCAGCTCCTGCCACTTTGAGCGGCATGGTAAGGGGGTGGGGCTGTGAGCTCCAGTGGGCCGTGCGGCATCCATACACGCTGCCCTGAGCAACATGGTAAGGGGGCTGGGCTGGGGCTGGGAGGAGGGGTTGGATAAGGGACAGGGAGCGGTTGGAGGGAGCAGAGGTTCTAGGGGGGGCGGTCAGGGGATGGGGAAGGGGGGGTTGGGTAGAGGTTGTGGTCCTGGGGGGTCTCGTGAGGGAGTGGTCAGGGGACAAGGGGGGGGTTGATGGGTTGAGGGTTCTGAGGGGGGGCAGGGGGTTGGATGGGGGGAACAGGGAGCTTGTACTCACTGGCTGGTTCCCTACTGGGCCTTTGGCGGTGGGCCCTTCACTCGCTCTGGGTCATCGGTGGCTCTGCAGGGCCCACCACCAACGTGCCGCCGAAGACCTGGAGTGAGTCAAGGGCCCGCCGCCGAAGAACAACCCTGCCCTGCCCTGACTCCGCCCCCTCCCTGCCCCTATTGGACCCCTCCCCAAATCCCCGCCCCTGCCCCGCCTCTTCCCCAGCGCGCTACGTTCCCCCTCCTCCCCTCCCTCCCCCCCCCCAGGCTTGCCGCGAATCAATTTCGCAGGGCAAGCACTGGGAGCCAGGGCAGGGGAGAAGCAGAATGTGGCGCTCAGGGGAGGAGGAGGAGGAGGCGGAGCGGAGGTGGACTGGAGATGAGCTGGGCGGGGGCTCAGGGTGGGGACCGGGGAGCTGGGCTGGGCTTTCCCCGTGGGCCCTCCCTCCAGCCCCGGAGCACCCAGAGTCGGCGGCAGCAAGGCGCCACCTTTGGTGAATATGCTCAGTGGGGGAGAGACTGCTCCCCCTGCTCCCCCCCCCAGCTACGCTCCTGCCTGAGGGACAAGAAGGTCAAAGATCCCTGGATGGAAGCAAAGCAGTGACTTTCCTAAAGAAGTACAATTTCCCTGAGTCAGAGAGTAATGAGGACCTCTAATGTACTGAATGTTCAGTTCTATTGCAGCAGAACCGATCAACCCAATCCAAACCCAATGGGACCTGACTACAAGTGTTGGGTTCGTGTTGGGTTGGGGTGCAGGACCCAATTACAAATGTCATGCTTGGTTGGGTATGAAAACTCACACTATAAAATGGTGCAACCCAGCCCCCATTCCCCCCCCCC
>NW_020696030.1:0-10278 GCF_002925995.2 Terrapene triunguis | reverse complement strand
GCCGTGGTTCGCCGTCCCGGGCCAATGGGGGCGGCGAGAAGCGGCGCGGGCGAGCGATGTGCTGGCCACGGCTTCTTGCCGCCCCCATTGGCCCGGGACGGCGAACCGCGGCCAGTGGGGGCCGCGATCGGCCGAACCTGCCGCGTCAGCAGGTAAATAAACTGGCCCGGCCCGCCAGGGTGCTTACCCTGGCGAGCCGCGTGCCGAACATTGCCGACCCCTGGTTTAGTGTAAAAGATTTTTTATTAATTATAGTTGGTCAAATCCTGGTTTCACTGAAGTCAACAGGAGTTTTGTTATTGACTTCAGTGGGGCTAGGATTTGGCCTTATACAAATACAATAGTTTTTTTCATTCTTCTCCTGCTTCCAATTTAAATGATATATTATGGAGAATTAAACATTCCCTTTCACTATATTAAACCCAGTGACAGCAGCATTGAGGTGGTGTGCATGAGAACATAATCAGACTATCTTCATTGTCTGAAAGAAAGAAATAAAAATGGCAGGAAGCAATGTAAATAGGGGGAATGAAAGGCAGGAGGACTCAGGACAAAAATGAATTAGACTTAAAATGATGTGATTTTCATATAGAACTGTGTTCTTTGTATTTAAAGGGATACTATCAACTTAAATTTGGCCTAAAATATAGTAGTGCTTGAAACCTATACCTCGCACCACTAAGAATTTGAAAATGAAACCGTTTTAATTGATTTTTTTTCATTGCCCAAGCTGAGAAAGGAGCAAAGAGCATACATACATCATGACAAGTAAGATGTTTTCAATTCACCCCCCCCCCACTTTTTCATAATCTAAGGTGCTATTGTAATCATAGAATTGTAGGACTGGAAGGGACCTTGGGAGGTCATCTAGTCCAATCCCCTGCACTCATGGCAGGACTAAGTATTATCTAGACCATCCCTGATAGGTGTTTGTCTAACCTGCTCTTAAAAATCTCCAATGATGGAGATTCCACAACCTCCCTAAGCAACTTATTCCAGTGCTTAACTCCCCTGACAGGAAGTTTTTCATAATGTCCAATCTAAACAGCCCTTGCTGCAATTTAAGCCCATTGCTTTTTGTCCTATCCTTAAAGGTTAAGGAGAACAATTTTTCTCCCTCCTCCTTGTAACAATTTTTTATTTGCTTGAAAACTGTTATCACAGGGGTCAGCAACCTTTCAGAAGTGGTGTGCCGAGTCTTCATTTATTCACTCTAATTTAAGGTTTCGCATGCCAGTAATACATTTTAACATTTTTAGAAGGTCTCTTTCTATAAATCTATAATATATAACTAAACTATTGTATGTAAATTAAATAAGGTTTTTAAAATGTTTAAGAAGCTTCATTTAAAATTAAATTAAAATGCAGAGCGCCCCGGACCGGTGGTCAGGACCCAGGCAGTGTGAGTGCCACTGAAAATCAGATCGCGTGCTGCCTTCAGCACGCATGCCATAGGTTGCCTACCCCTGTGTTATCATGTTCCTCTCAATCTTCTCTTCTTCAGACTAAACAAACCCAATTTTTTCAATCTTCCCTCAGAGGTCATGTTTTCTAGACCTTTAATCATTTTTGTTGCTCTTCTCTGGACTTCCTCCAGTTTGTCCACATCTTTCCTGAAATGTGGCGCCCAGAACTGGACACAATACTCCAGTTGAAGCCTAATCAGCGTGGAATAGAGGGAAGAATGACTTCTCATGTCTTGTTTAAGTGCTTCTGCTGATACATCCCAGAATGATGTTTGCTTTTCTTGCAAGAGTGTTACACTGTTAACTCATATTTAGCTTGGGATCCACTATGACCCCCAGATCCCTTTCTGCAGTATTCCTTCCTAGGCAGTCATTTCCCATTTTGTATGTGTGCAACTGATTGTTCCTTCCTAAGTGGAGTAATTGTATTTGTCCGTATTGAATTTCACCCTATTTACTTCAGATCATTTCTCCAGTTTGTGCAGATAGTTTTGAATTTTAATCCTATCCTCCAAAGCACTTTCATCCCCTCCCACCTTGGTATCATCTGCAAACTTTATATGTGTACTCTTTATGCCATTATCTAAATCACTGATGAAGATATTGAACAGAACCAGACTCACAACTGATCCCTGCGGAACCTCATTCGATATGCCTGTCCAGCTTGACTGTAAACCACTGATAAGTGCTCTCAGGGAACTGTTTTCCAACCATTTATGCACCCACCTTATAGTAGTTCCATCTACGTTGTGTTTCCCTAGTTTGGTTATAAGAAACTTGTATGTTATGTATGTAAAGAAACTTGCTTACATCATGATTTTTAATTTTGAGAGAGTCCCTTGACTGCACAGAAAACAACCTATTGGAGTCAACGGGCCAGTTATGTGAATAAAGAAGAAGTCACCTGTGTCAGTAAGGACTAAGATCCAGATCCACAAAGGTATTTAGGTTCCTAACTCCCAATGAGAGTTAATACCTGAATACCTTTGAGGATTTTTGCCTAATTGTCTGAGCAGAGATTTGGTAGATCAAGCCTCTAATAATTTTTGGGGGTAATACTCCTCACAAATAATGTGCTACATACAAATCAATTGTAATTTTAAGCAGGAGATTTTATTTAGGGTAACACTGTTTTTTTTTTTTTTCTTAATGGTTTGTCTCGGCCTTTTAGAATAGTTTTGAATTTTAGGTGATCTCTGATGTAGTTTCACTTCTGCACTTTCGCTTATCACCCCCATTGAGAACTTGGAGGAATATTAAGTAGCATCCAGTGTCAGAAGTAAACACCAATCATCAGCACCACATGTACAATAGTCTTGTTCTGCCATCTTTGCCTAGCATTCCACTGAAGTTGGTAAATGCTGGGACGCTAGCACTGTCTACACCCAACAAGTGAGTTTTAATTGCATATACCTGGAGCATTCAAGCAGCTTCAGCATTCCTCCTTACTCAGGCTAAATTCCTTTTTATTTTAGCAGGAGCTTTGCTTGAGTAACGAGTGCCAAATCAGCCTTAATAGCTGTATAATGAGTATTTGGGAACAGTACGTGTATTGAGGTTACCATTTTCCTCACCGCCCTCCCCCCCCAAAAATCAGATTTTGAAGTCAGAAGGGACATTATTATAATCTAGTCTGACCTTCTGCAAAACACAGACATATTATGATGTGTATTTGAACTAATACCTGGGAGTGAGTAGCTGAATTATGGATTCAGGTTGTCTAGAAAGACCACATTCAAACTAGATTAAAGCAGTGTTGCATTACTGTAGTTGAGTTATACCAAGTTCTCTTCATTCAGCTTAATTGCCAAGCAGTGCAGAAGTACTTCATGAATTAAAAGATGAAGGCATATACAAATGGGAGTAAAATCAACAAACAATAAGATGGAGAAATATCAATATATAAACCAAAAATGCAGTATACCAACATAAGGTGTTCCAAATGATTCTTTTTAAACTGAAAAGTAAATTTGTAGAAAATGAAATAATTATGCATTATAATGGCCAGATCTCAGCACCTAGAGATCCTGTTGACTACAATGGGGTATATGAGTGCTCAGCGCATTTCTGAAAATCAGGCAATAAGTGAGTAGACTAGCCACGGCGTATATCTAGCTCATGTAAATGACTCATTTAGTCTTGCTTACCTATTTATTTTAGAAGACTGAAAATTAGGATTGATTGTTGGCTGTGGAGCTCTTTACACAGTCACTTATTATTACACATGCTGCATAAGAACAAACGCCTCACAGTCTAGCTGAATGAAGAGCAAAATGTAAACAAAGAAAAACAGATAAAATTCAATAATCTAAGGTATCAGGCCTGTCCCTGCATGCTCTCCGTGAATGAAAGTTCCTCAAAGGCGAGGTGAGGTCTGAGTGCAGAGTGCTTGCACTATCAGGCCCATTATTAGAAACCCAGGTGGGGAAATGTGCTTTGCCTAATGCAGTTTCCTTTACATTGATGGGACAATTTCCTATGTTTGTATTTTAAAATCACTGCAGAGTAGGGCTAAATATTCACTTGATTCGCAAAATAAATTGGGTAGATGTGCTGAAAGCAATTTGGTTTTGTTGTTATTGGGGGGGGGAAGGTCTTTCAAAAATGCTTTTATAAAAATACTTTATACTCTAAAGATAAGTACTATGTACTGTCCTTGGATTGAGATGGTGAGAAATCTTAGAGGTCCTTATGCTTCAGGGCACAAGCCAAAAACAAACTGAAGGGGGTTAGGAAGAAACTTCCCTGAGGGACAGGTTTTTCCATTATGGTCCATGATGGGGTTTCTTCAAATCGGGTTTCTCTAACGAGCTGCAGTGTGGATGCAGTCCACTTCAGACTATGTTGCATATCTTTCACAAGTGCCCGCTGACTTACTTCGACAGCGGGCTACTAGCTCTTCACCTGGCTGATGACGATGCTATCAAATGGCTGGGCACACTGCGCTTACACTGAGAGATGGGGTTTCTTGTACCTTCCTCTGAAAGAATTGGTACTGGCTGCTTGCAGAATCAGGCTAGCTGGACCACTGGCCTAATGCAGTAAGGCAAATCCTGTGTTCCTATTTCTTGTTCGCCTTGCAATGTTTTCTGATTACATTTAACTTATATTTACTTTTTTTAGTGAATGGTAATGTTATTTACATAGGAAATGTAATATCTAGATTTCTTCTTTATACCCAAAGTTGCAGAAAAATTGATGGAAAATACGAAGATAAATTATATAGTGACTAACTCAGGGGGATTCAATCTATACAGAGTCATTTACTTTAAAAAAGTCCACAGACTAAACAACTTGACTGATGTGTATTTTGCACCATGCAAGTATCTCATTGTGACCTTGTGAGTGTATTGCTCTGGAATTTTTTCCTGGCTTCAGCTGCTTATTTTTGAAACTTTTAATGTAATTGCAAATACTGTTCTTCTTGGGTCTCTAGTCCTCCTTTTAATCCTAATAAATTGTATGGCTCAATAATATTCTGCAGTAGTGAGTTTCACGTGTTAATTAAATATTGATACTTCCAGGGCAAGCTAATCTAATCAGACATACCAGCAGGGCTGTCCTTAGGCATACGCAGAATACGCAGCTGCATAGGACGCCACGTAATTTGAGGCACCAAATTTCGTGGTGCCCTAGGCAGCTGCATGCTGCGTATGCAGCGCCTGCTCCAGTGGCCATCCCCATCCCCCTGCCAGCCCCCCTGCTCCGCCCCCACCGTGCCCCCATTCGACCCCTGCCCCTGCTCTGCCCCGCCCCACCTCTTCCTGCCCCTGTTCCGCCCTCATTCCACCCCTTCCCCCGCTAATCCCCTGCGCTGCCCTGGGCCTCCCTGCCTTGCTGCTGCCCCCCACAGCTCCTGCCCCTGTGGCCCTGCAGGCCTTGAGCTTAGCCCCCACCCCGTGGACCGGCTGCTCCCTCCGCAGGGGGGGTGCAGGTGCTCAGGCTGCGTAGGGCACCACCATAGGTAGGGACGGCCCTGCATACCAGTGTTGAGTGAGAGTCAGGGAAGGAATTCCCCCATAATGGTAACTAATGAATAAAGCAAGTTGAGTTCACTAACAGCTAGAAAAGTAAAATTGAGTTAGTCTAGTAGCAGTGGTCTTGTAGCTTTTACAGATTTTGGCTGGAAACTTGGTGTCAATCCCATGGCTTAAAAGCAGTACTGGAATGTACTTTACTTGGGGAAATTTGGCATAAAGGAGCAAATCTTCAGAGACTCAGTACAGTCATGTGGTGAAGCTGAATTTGCTTGGAAGATGTATAACAACATCTGTGCAACATTTCCTCTATACCTTGCATAGCTTGCTATGATTGCACAGTGCAAGTCTTTACAAGGACATCAGAGTGAAGAAAATCAGTGCTGATCTAAATTCCTGGGCTGCTTTTCTGATAGTATTTTGTTTACCTTAGGAGACACTAAATTCCAGTGATTCCTTCTTTGGCATACTACTGACATTAGAGCTTATCCAGAAAATTGGCCAATAAATGATTTGTATCTGAGTTTAAGCTTTCCTGGAATTCTGTCACTTAATGACACACCAGCTCTCACTCACTTTCTGTCCTTGAAATCCAAAGAACTAATGTTCTTAATTCCTAGCAGTTGACTTACTGTTTTTCTCAGCATAAAAATACATGCTTCCCACAATATTGGCTATTTATAGTAGCAGTAAAACAGCACCCGAGTTGTAATTACTACCAGCTCTCAAAGTGAGGCAGCATGGAATGGAAGTTAGCAGTTACTCCTCTCACCGTTTAATTCTCTCTACTTCCTGATTTTATTTTAATTATGCAAAGTTTCAGACATTTGAAATGCTGACTCTCCACCTGTGATTATGCAGCATTTGTTTACATTGCTATATTTAGTATTTGAACATGGTCTTTTCTGCAGCAGATGGGAAAAGGGGGAGGGGGCTGAACCACTGCCAGTGCTCTGTGGAGCCATGCCGAGACAGGCCATGCTAAAATAACCGCTCTGATTACAGGGTCTGTGGCAGAAAGAGCTATCCTGAAGTATTATTGTTTTTGTTAATTTTCAGGACTGAGAAGGTCTGCCATAAACCATCCCCCATTTAGGGTTGCCAGTTTTGGTTGGACGTATTCCTGGAGATTTAATCACATGACATAATTTTTAATTCCTGGAGACTCGAGGCCAATCCTGGATGGTTGGCTACCCTATCACCAACCCTTTCCCACTCCTCAATATCAATGGGACTCATGTTGAGACAGGTCACACTAAAACACACTGTGCTGCTGCAAGGGGTTAGAACCAAGAGATGCTGAGTGACTGAAAGAACTAATAACACTATTGCTGTGGAGAGTAGAGCTGATGACTCAGGTCATATCCCCACAAAACATTACTATTGCTGCTGCTAGGTGTCATGGGTACAGGCCGATTACTTGCCTAAGTGGTCTGGTTAAGGTGGGATGGAGCCCAGAGAAGAGAAATGGAGGTCTGAAGAATCACTTCTGTGAGAAATCAGCTCCCAGTTGTAAAAGTCACTAAACCACTGTGTGTTGAACTGTGAGTCTGAGAGATGAAGATGGATAACATTTTAGACTGGGATTTCCAGAGAGGGTTAAGGCAGTTGGGTGGCCAACTCCAGACTCCAATAGGCCCCTTTGCAAATCCCAGCCTAAATCTTAAAACCAATCTGTGGACAGTTTAGGATACATCCTAAAGCATAAAATATAGATATTGTCCAAGTGCTTCAGAACAGAATGCCATATACTTCTGAAAAAGGGGTACTTATTTGGGTTTAGCTCAGTCTGTTTCAAAGATGGATCTAAAAATACTGTAGGCCCACAGTTTAATTTGCCTGCTTACTGTGAGAGTTTGTCAGGTAACTTGTGAAGAATATTACAAAATTTGGGATTTTCAGAAATTAACTAGTTATTCACAAATAAATCTGCCATTGTTTGACCAGCTCTAATTATTCTAATCAGATGAAGAATGTTCCTGCTTTGCCACTAGCCTGTTGTGTGATCTTGGGCAAGTCACTTGCCTCTTCATGCCTCTGTTTCCCTCACCCCATCCCTTTGTTTAGATTGTAAACTTTTCAGTGCAGGGACTGTTTCTTACTATGTGTGTGCACTGTACCAGCTAGCACAAAAGGACCTTGATCTTGGTTGGAGTCTCCAGGCACTATTCTAATAATCATAAAGATGAGTCAGTAAAGCCTGTTCATGCAATCCTTAGTCAATCAAATCTCCTGTGGATACAACTGAGATCCTTGAGTAAAATCTATAGATTCAGACTCTAATTGGATCATAGAAGTTGGAGATAGAAAAGGCCAAATCTCAGTGAGCATGTAAAGTGCAATAGCATAATAGAATTGGCATTTGAGCATGATGTATGAAATATTTCCCTCCCCTTTATTAATACATTGTTACATACTAAAATGCCAAGAGAAGTGCTACTCCATGGAACTATTGCTGCCTCTTAAAGTTCAGTATAGCCATAAAATTATCAGCATGAGTCCCTAAAATGTAGTTCCCAGAAAACTGGGCAAAGCTAGTTGCAACAGTAATTTTTACTTTCAGGAGTAACATAAAATGAACAAACTCCCTTCTCCCTGCGCCCCCCCCCCAACGATTTTGACGTTCTGCTGTTGCCTCTTCTCTAGCTGCGACTGACAAGGGTATGTGGCAGATGGAAATGACTCCTGACCTTACTACAATCATACTGAGATGTTTACTTCATTTTTTAAGTTTAAATATGTTTATGAAATATAAAAGCACAATACAAAAGGAGCCTGAATAACTGTAACAAATGAAAATAAAACAGAATACAAAAATTCTATTAGAAGAGGAGGGCAGTGTATTCCTATGTAGATCTAAAAGGAGCAAATAAGAGAGTGAAAAGACCTAATAGATCTTTTAGCATCTTTATCCCAGCCAATGCATGACTGTTCTCTGCAATGAGTTCTCCAGTGCACTGTTCTGTTTCAAAGAGTAAAGCTATGGCATACTTTCATGGAATATTATCCTACAGTGTGAGCTCATTTTATTTGCTTAGTTTCATTTAATTTCTCTTGGCGGTAATTCCTTCAACCACTCTGAACAATTCCTTTGTTTTTAGAAGTACTTGTTCTTTCTGTCTACACCATTGAAACAACAGTGTGAAGTGTCCTCTTACTGTAAAGAATCAGAGGACAATCCAGGTGTTTTTTCTGACGACAATAAAGGAGTTCAGTTCCATGGCTGGGAATGCTTCCATGAGCCAACAGATCAGGAAGCACCTGTCACAAGTCCATAATAATTTGTGTTGAACTGCAGCCCAAGCGCGGCTAGCGATAAACATTGGTAATTTACATCACAGTATCTTCATTCGTTCTTCTGTAGACATTAAGGGCACAAAGAACAAGTCCTTCTAAAAACAAGTTTATCCCTTGATACAAGCAAGTGTAGCTCTTGTTTAAGTCAATAAAAGCTGCTTATTATTCGCAGATGCAGAGCTATATGCCAGGGTTGAATTTCTGCCCTCCCCACCCTTCAAACCATCCCTTTAAAAAGCAATGGCCAAATTTTTAAAAGATATTTAGGCACCAAAATATATGGCTAGGCACTTAGTGCGATTTTATCAGTATCTTTTGGTGCCTAAATAGCTTTAAAAAGAATCTGGTCCCAAACCCATTCTGGGAGTCACTCTGGAACCTTATTAGGACTGAATTAGCTGATGGCTCTTGAAGATGTGTTCTGGTTGAGTGAGCAGTTGGGTATTTCTTCACTGCAGAGTTAACCAGGATGCTTATTGGGGCATTTCCCGTAACCTGGGTCCTGTCCACACAAACAAAGCCCATTCACACAAGTTTAGTGGTGCTTTCAGCATTGGCTTTCTGGCTTGTCTCAGGCTTAGGCTAAAGCCTGAGTGAGAGGTTCACTTGGGCTGGCAATTTGCCCATTTTGTAGTGAGGGCTCAGGATAAATTATTTGAGCATTGATCATTCCTCCTGTGTGCCCAGAATGACAGACAAATCCCCCACAATTCAATGGAATGGAATCATGCAGCAGCTCAGCTTACTTCAGCATGCAGAGCTATGGGCTATGCCCCCAAAAGTCCTAGCATCACACACAGGAACTGTGCAAATGTATCTAATGTTGGATTAGTTTTAACCTAGACACATGCAGACTGATAGTAAATGGCATGCAGGAGTGGGCCCAATGACTTGGCATTTTATGTGTTGCAACCTGGATCTCCATTACCAACAGCAGCCTTTGGTCTCTTGCTTCTTGGAGCTCATGCAGTTTGTGGAGGTGGCATGCTTGGCATCCAGGGAGAAGACCAGAAGCTGCTTGCTGCATGGACACTTAGCCAATCCACAGTTGGAACTAATAAGTGTTTGCCAGATACCAGGAACAAAGGGCTGGAAACTTTCCAGGCCTCCCTAGGAATAGCCCAGGTTCAAGCATCATAAGGAAGACTTTGCATTTGAATCCCTGTGTGAAGTGCAGTCACAAAATAATTAATGAGGTTTTATTGGTCACATTGGGTAAAAATAAATGGTTGTTATGTTTATCTGGATTATTTACAATGATAACTTCTTTAAAGTTTACATATCTGTTTTCATGAGATCCATTGTATTTTTTGCTTTGTTCAGAACCAAACACTTCGGTGCTTCACTACTACTAATATTTAATTCGGTATTTGGAGAGCTAATCCTGTAACATCCATCTTATTTAAAGCCTTTACAGTAGTCTTGCAAAAATCATAATGAAAATTACTCCCCCCAGAACAAAATCTACTTTTCTAGCCTTATGATGATGAAAAATTGGAAAGGGTCCAGAGAAGAGCAACAAGAATGATTAAAGGTCT
>NW_020696029.1:0-8406 GCF_002925995.2 Terrapene triunguis | reverse complement strand
CCTGTACTATACAGATTTCATGGGGGAGACCAGCATTTATCAAATTGGGGGTCCTGACCCTTAAGGGAGCAACGAGGGGGGATCACAAGGTTATTTGAGGGTGGTTGCGGTATTGCCACCGTTACTTCTGCGCTGCCTTCAGAGCTGGGGGCTGGAGAGCGGTGGCTGTTGGCCAGGTGCCCAGCTCTGAAGGCAGCACCCCACAAGCAGCGGCACAGAAGTAAGGGTGGCAATACCATACCAGGCCACCCTTACTTCTGCACTGCTGCTGGTGGCAGCTCTGCCTTCAGAGCTGGGGTCCCGGCCTGCAGCCACCGCTCTCCAGCCCCCAGCTCTGAAGGCAGCGCCGTCGTCAGCAGCAGCGCAGAAGTAAGGGTACCAGTACTGCACCCCCCCCATAATAACATTGCGATCCCCCCCCCCCAACTCCTTTTTGGGTCACGACCCCAACAATTACAAGACCGTGAAATTTCAGATTTAAATAGCTGAAATCATGACATTTACTATTTTTTAAATCCTGTGACCATGAAATTAACCAGAATGGACTGTGAATTTGGGGAGGGGCTAGCGCAGGAGGGATTCCCTGCGGCTCTTGGTTCCGCACCAAGGACAGAGGCACCTGCCACCCCAGCCCAGGCCTGGTGGAACCATCTCTGGCACCACGGCCGGGGTGCAGGGCCCCCAACAGGCCTCCCGCCGGCTCTGCCCCGGACGTGCCTAGGAGCTGGGCACCGTGACGAAGGGGGGATTTTCTTAGTGTTTTGCATGAATACAGTGGGTGCCTCAGTTTCCTCTGCATGTGTAACGAGGGGGTGGGAAAGGGGTTTGTGGTTGCAGAGGGCCAGGTGTGACCTCGCCTAGCAGCTGGGACCCTGGACAACGGCCTGGACTCAGTGGAACTTAGCAACCAGTGACCTGGAGGCCCAGCCCAGCTTGGGAGCCAGCCGGCTCTGGCCCGTGGGAGGACAAAGGAGGGAAGAGAGAGGGCCCAGGCGATCTGTTTGCCCAGGAACGAAGACGAAGGGCAGAGCAGGGGCTATTGGGGAAGGTGATATCTGACAATCGGTCACGGCTGGACACGGGACAAAGAGGGGTCTGAGCCCATCTGAACTGGGGCAGAACCAGATGGACAGTGCTGGCCTTTCTATGCTTGAGAGCCCTGAGATCTTCCTGTGCTGGGTTCAGACGTTCAATAAACCTCCCGTGTTAGTCTGGCTGAGAGTCATTGCGGGCGAGAGATCGGGGGGGGGGGGGCATTGCTTCCTCTGGGGGTGGAGGCCCCGGGGATCCAGATGAGGGGACCCCCTGAGGGGGCTCATGGAGAGAGACAGACGTGCTAAGGCTCAGAGGTGCGGTCCCAGAGGCGATGGGGCCAAAGGGCCTAACCCCCGAGAGAGAGTGGACCCTTGAGAAGGGCTGTCACACGGAAGGGAGGAATTGGAATTGGAATTGGAAAAGGTTCAGAAAAGGGCAACAAAAATGATTAGGAGTATGGAACAGCTTCCGTCTGAGGAGAGATTAATAAGATTGGGACTTTTCAGCTTGCAAAAGAGACGACTAAGGGGGGATACGATAGAGGTCTATAAAATCATGACTGGTGTGGAGAAAGTAAATAAGGAAGTGTTATTTACTCCTCATAACACACGAACTAGGGGCCACCAAATGAAATTAACAGGCAGCAGGTTTAAAACAAATAAAAGGAAGTTCTTCTTCACACAACACACAGTCAACCTGTTGAACTCTTTGCCAGAGGATGTTGTGAAGGCCAAAACTATAACAGGGTTCAAAAAAGAGCTAGATAAGTTCACGGAGGATAGGTCCATCAATGGCTATTAGCCAGGATGGGCAGGGATGGTGTCCCTGGCCTCTGTTTGCCAGAAGCTGGGAATGGGTGACAGGGGATGGATCACTTGGTGATTCCCTGTTCTGTTCATTCCCTCTGGGGCACCTGGCATTGGCCACTGTCGGCAGACAGGATACTGGGCTAGATGGACCTTTGGTCTGACCCAGTCTGGCCGCTCTTATGTTCTCCCAGGGGCCGTACGGAGCCAAGGGAGCATGGGGCCGTGAGTCCGTGACAGGCAGATTTACGTAAGTTGGGTGTATTCAAGTCGTCAGGACCTGCTGAAATTCCCCCTGGGGTTCTTAAGGAACTAGCTGAAGCAATCTCAGAACCGTTAGCTCAGGAAGACCGAGCTGTTCTCTGCGGCGTCTCACCTTGTGCTTGGCCAGCTCGATCTCACAGCTCTGCAGATCCAAGCTCAGCGGGCTCCGGCCCTGCAGCTGCTCTGCCGTGTGGGAAATCCACTGCACCAGCTCCTCCAGCTGGTTCTGGAACTGCCCCAAGCCCAGGAGCGCCGCTTCCAGCTGGTGCTGGGAACGGGAGGAAAAAAACAATGGACCCATCAGACCCAGCCTCCCTGGAGCCGGGGCCCCCTGCCCCGCAGACCCCTGCAGTCAGCTAGGCCAGCTCCATGACTGAACAAGTAGAACCTGTTTGTGCCAGGCACAGCAGGAGCCCCGAAGGAGAGAAATCACATGACCAGCACCCACGGACCTCGGCCCCACCTCCCTGGGCCTGGCAGCTGGGTGACCAGCACCCACGGTCCCCGGTCCCCCCTGTGACGAAGTGGGACTGTTCTTAATGTTTCCTCTGAATATTGTGTGGGTGCCTCAGTTTCCCCTATGCATTTCTTAAGTCTCTAGGTGGTGGGGAAAGGCCAGTGAGCATAAATCACTGACACTCTGTCTCCCTGGCAACAAATGGCCAGGGCCTCTTCCCCCCCTGCAAGGAAATAGCTAAAGGTGAACAAAGAGATCAGGTGACCTCCCGGCCCAGGAAAGAGACAAAGCCGAGAGAAGGAGGGGCTGGAGGGGGTTGGAGAGTTGGAGCTGGCTTGGGATGAGGAGTGAGGGCAGACGTGGGTGTCCGGCTCTCTGAACCCCATAATGGACCCGGCCGAGGGGTCCTGTTCGCCGCCGTACCTACAAGCTCTGTTTTAGACCGTGTTCCTGTCATCTAATAAACCTCTGTTTTACTGGCTGGCTGAGAGTCACGTCTGACTGCAAAGTGGGGGTGCGTGCAGGTCTTCTGGCTTCCCCAGGACCCCGCCTGGGCGGACTCGCTGTGGGAAGCACACGGAGGGGCATATGCTGAATGCTCCCAGGAGAGACCCAGGAGGTGAAGACGTATGAGCTTCTTGCCCTGAAGACAGTCTGCTCCAAGGGAGAGGAGGCTCCCCAAAGTCCTGACTGGCTTTGTGGGGAGCAGTTCCAGAGCATCGCCCGGGGACTCCGTGACACCCCCATCACCACAGATTCATAGATTCATAGATTCTAGGACTGGAAGGGACCTCGAGAGGTCATCGAGTCCAGTCCCCTGCCCGCATGGCAGGACCAAATACTGTCTAGACCATCCCTGATAGACATTTATCTAACCTACTCTTAAATATCTCCAGAGATGGAGATTCCACAACCTCCCTAGGCAATTTATTCCAGTGTTTAACCACCCTGACAGTTAGGAACTTTTTCCTAATGTTCAACCTAGACCTCCCTTGCTGCAGTTTAAGCCCATTGCTTCTTGTTCTATCCTTAGAGGCTAAGGTGAACAAGTTTTCTCCCTCCTCCTTATGACACCCTTTTAGATACCTGAAAACTGCTATCATGTCCCCTCTCAGTCTTCTCTTTTCCAAACTAAACAAACCCAATTCTTTCAGCCTTCCTTCATAGGTCATGTTCTCAAGACCTTTAATCATTCTTGTTGCTCTTCTCTGGACCCTTTCCAATTTCTCCACATCTTTCTTGAAATGCGGTGCCCAGAACTGGACACAATACACCATGGGCCCAGCGGCTTGCGAGTGACGCTCGGGACTCGGGGAGCCTGAAAGTCCTACCTGGCGGCTGACAATCTCTTCCTCCAGGCAATCCCAGCGCTGTCGGAAGTCACTCAGCAAAGCTGGGGGGCCTCTGTCCTCAGTCCCTGCATGGTGCCGCAGGCTCTCCACATCCACCTTGCACTGGTACAGCTCCCTCTTGAACTCCTGGTGGGATGGGACCACGAGCAGCGGGCTTGAGGGCACCTCCAGGCACCTCCCAGTACCGCAGCCCCATGGCACCCTGGCTTGGCAGCCACCCAGCACTCTATCGGGGATTCTGCTCTGTGCAGGCGTTCCCCCTCCCCATCTCCCCGAGGGTGCGTGGGCCTGGCCAGGCCCAGGTGGCTGCCCCATCAGAGGGGCAGGGGTACCAGCCCTGCACCAACCTGGTACCAACCTCCCCAGATCTACATGGGACCCAGGGCCCACATTTCCATCTGTCCAGGGCACCAGGTGCAGCCTGGCCCCTGGGCCCCTCCCCTGGGGAAAGCAATCTCACTGCACACCACCCGGTGCAGCTCCCCACACCCTACCCCACCTGGCTGAGCCGCCACCCCCCACTGCCAGTCTCTAGGGTGCCGGGGAGGAGGAGGCCCTCGCAGGGCACAGGCTCCGCCCCGCCCAGGTGCACAGTGCTGGGTCCCCTGTGACAGGTGAGGGGCAGTGCAGATGGGCGCCAGCCATGCCAGCAGAACCAGCCCCACCCCAGCAGTGTCTGCGAAGGGCAAAGCCCCAGAGCATTTCCCACCTTCAGCTCCGCCAGCTGCTGCCTCACCAGCTCCAGGTCCCCCCCAACCAGGAACTCCTCCGCCATGCGCAGCTCCGCCGTGGCCAGCCAGTCACAGAGCCTCTGGGGAGGGAGGCAGGGAAAGGGGGTTAGGGAGGGGAACCCATCACGGGGGGGGGGCACGGCCACGCACACACTCGCTGGTCCCTGGGCTGCCCGAGCACGTGAACAGTGCCAGCTGCAATTCCTCCAACAGGAACAGCAGCGCTGCACGCCCGGCTGGGGCGAGCCGGGTCAGAGCCGCTGCTCTGGCCTTGGCATGGGCACGGAGCAGGGACTGACAGCACCTGCACGGCCAACAGGGCAGCTCTGGAGACAGCAGGCTCTGCTCACTCCAGCAGCTCCAGGGAGGGGGAGCCTGTGGCTGTCCCAGTGGGGTGATAAGCCGGCCCCAGCCAGCCAGGCTCCCAGCTCTCCTGCAGGGCAGCCCCCGGCCCAGCCAGCCAGTTCTCCCTGGCTCTGCTGCGGGGCAGTGTGACGAAGTGGGACTGTTCTTAATGTTTCCTCTGAATACTGTGTGGGTGCCTCAGTTTCCCCTATGTATTTCTTAAGTCTCCAGTGTGCATAAATGGCCGACACTCTGTATCCTGGCAACAAATGACCGGGGCCCTTCCCCCCTGCAAGGGAATAGCTAAAGGTGAACAAAGAGATCAGGTGACCTCCTGGCTCGGGAAAGAGACAAAGGCCAGAAAGGAGGGGCTGGAGGGGGTCTCAGTTTGGAGCTGGCTGGGGATGGGGAGTGAGGGAGACGGGGGTGTCTGGCTCGCTGGGCCCCAGAATGGACCCGGCTGAGGGAGCCTGTTCTCTGAACCTACAAAATCTGTTTTAGACCGTGTACCTGTCATTGAATAAACCTCTGTTTTACTGGCTGGCTGAGAGTCACGTTTGACTGCGAAGTGGGGGTGGAGGACCCTCTGGCTTCCCCAGGACCCCGCCTGGGCGGACTCGCTGTGGGAAGCGCACGGAGGGGCATATGCTGAATGCTCCAAGGTCAGACCCAGGACGTGAAGCCGTGTGAGCTTCTTGCCCTGAAGACAGTCTGCTCCGAGGGAGAGGAGGCTCCCCAAAGTCCTGACTGGCTTTGTGGGGAGCAGTTCCAGCGCATCGCCTGGGGACTCCGTGACAGGCAGTCCCCGGCCCAGTCAGACGGCTTCCGGCTCCCCAGTGAGCTAGGGTTGCCAACTTTCTAATCGCACAAAACCGAACATCCCTGCTCCGGCCCTTCCCCGAGGCCCCACCCCTTCTCTGCGGCCCCACCCCTGCTTGCTCCAACCCCCCTCCCTTCGTTGCTCATTCTCCCCACCCTCACTCACTTTCACTGGGATGGAGCAGGGGGTTGAGGTCTGGGAAGGGGGTGAGGGCTCTGGCTGGGGGTGCAGGCTCTGGCGTGGGGCTGGAGATGAGGGGTTTGGGTGCGAGAGAGGGCTCTGGGCTGGGGCAGAGGTGCAGGGAGGGTATGGGCACTGCGCTGGGTTGTGGGCTCCAGCTGGGGCCAGAAATGAGGGGTTCAGGGTGCGGGAGAGGGCTCCGTGCTGGGGGGGGGGGGGGCGCCGTCGGGGGGGGGGGGGTGGGGATTGGGGGGGGGTTCGGGGTGCAGGGTCCTGGCAGTGCTTACCGTGGCTCCCGGGAAGCGGCCGCCAGGTCCCTGCAGCCCCTAGGCGCATGGTGTGACGAACTGGGACTGTTCTTAATGTGGTCTTTGAATGCTGAGTGGGGAGTTTGGCTGGGACGGTCTGCATTGGGGGATGGGAGACTGGCCTTGAGGGAGGAGACCTGAGCAGGTAACGTGAGAACCCAGGAGGGGGGTTGGAGGCCAGGTGACACCTCTGCCCGGGAAACTGGACAAAGGCTGGGGGAGGAGCCGGGGAGAGGCTGAGGGAGACACTGGAGGGAGTTTCGGTTTGGAGCTGGCTGGGAAAATTGCGGGGAGCCCAGACAGGGCTCTGACCCCCCAATGGGGCTGTGATGTCCCTGGGGCCCCAAGATGGACCTAACTGGGGGGGGGGGTCCTGTTGTCTGTGCCTGCAAGACCTGTCTTGGACTGTGTTCCTGTCATCTAATAAACCTTCTGTGTTACTGGCTGGCTGAGAGTCATGGTGAATCGCAGGAAGTCGGGGTTGCAGGGCCTTGTCCTCCCCCACACTCCGTGACACGTGGGCAGCCAGGGAGGCGCCGCCCCCGCAGCTCCCATTGGTCAGGGTTCCTGGCCAATGGGAACTGCGGAGCCGGCACTAGGGGCGGGGGCAGCGCGTGGAGCCTCCCTGGCCGCCCATGTGCCTAGGGGCTGCAGGGCCTGGCGGCCGCTTCCCAAAAGCCATGCGGAGCCAGGACAGGCAGGGAGCCTCCCTTGGCCCGGGCCCCCACTGCGCCGCCGACCGACCTTTTAACGGCCCAGTCGGAGCCACCAGGGTCGTTCCGGTCGAAAACTGGACGCCTGGCAATCCTACTAGTGGGGCAGCCCCGGGCCCAGCCACCCCCTCCCCCCGGCGTAGCCAGCCAGGCTCCTGTCTCCCTGGGGGGCAGCCCCGGGCCCAGCCAGCCAGGCTCCTGTCTCGACAGTGGCGGGCACTGGCCGGTCAGAGGAAGGGCAAGGCCCAGCAGTAGCGCTGGGGAGACTCGGCCTCGGGGTCGTGTGACGAAGTGGGGGGTTTTCTTGTTTTTCCTTGTTTTCGGTGGGATTTCAATGGTTTGCATGCGAAGGGGGTGGGACTCAGTTTCCCTGGGTGTTACTGGTTTAACGAGGTGAGGGGAGAGGGAGTTTGTTGTTACAGAGGACCGGCGAGGGAACTTGGGACCCGAGTCAATGGCCTGGAGGATGGATACCCCAGCGACCGGTGACCTGAGACCCCGACCCGGAGACCCAGCCCAGGAGTTGCAGCCGGTTCTGGCCAGTGGGAGGACAATGGCCTGGAGCGTAAGGACCCAGTGACCTGACCAGCCGGTTCCAGCCAGAGGGAGAAGCAGGAGGGGAGGCCCCAGTTTACGGACCTGTTTACCTGGAGAGAAGACAATGGACAGAGGCGGGGCCTGGGGCCGGGGATCTCAGATGCCCAGCTGGGAAGCAGGGGGGCTCTGGGCTGGAGAGGGGGAGCAGGCAGAGCCCACCTGGATGCAGGGAGACTGGGATGTGCTGGGCTGAGGGAGGCCAGGTCTGAGGGTCAGAGAGTTTCCTGGGCTGTGTTCAACTCTCAACAAATCCTCCTGTTTTACGCTGGCTGAGAGTCACTTCGGTCTAGAGAACAGGGTTGCATCAACCCCTTCGGGGGGTGGAGGCCCTGGGGGTCCAGACCAAGGGGACTCCCTGAGGGGGCCCACGGCAGACACAGACGTGCTAAGGCTCAGAGAGGTGCGGTTCCAGGAGGTGGAGGGGTCAACCCCGGGAAAGAGTGGACCCCCGAGAAGGGCTCTCACACTGCAGGGGGTTCCCCCCATGGACCACACGGGGCCAAGAGTGGGCACGACCTGTGAGTCCGTGACAGGTCGTCCCTCCCGAGAGGGGCTGGTGCCCGAGGGGTCTCTCCCGCATTCGCATTCACAATTGCCATAGTCCTGCTACTGGCACCAGCCCACGAGCCCCCAGCTCCACAGGCCGGGACCCCGGTTGCAGCCCCTCTGGGCCGGAGGCTGGTGCCCGCAGGCAGGCAGAGGCCGGAGTGGGCTGGGGATTGTCCTGTGAGCAGGCAGAGGAGCGGGGCCTTTTCTGGCTGGTCCCTGCAGACCCCGTAAGCTGCCCCTTCCCCTCCC
>NW_020696028.1:0-7070 GCF_002925995.2 Terrapene triunguis | reverse complement strand
GTGCCGCCCGGCTGGAACCAGCCATGCCACCACGGAGCACAGAGCACTGGGTCAGGCCCCGGCTCTGCAGCTGCGCTGCCCCAGGAGCTTGCCGCCGAGAGCATTGCGCCGGTGGCGGGGTGAGCTGAGGCTGCAGGGGTGGGAGAATAGCAGGGTAGGAGCCGGGGGCGAGCCTCCCGGGGTAGGAGCTCAAGGGCCAGGCAGGAGGGTCCCGCGGGCTGTAGTTTGCCCACCTCTGTTCTAGAGCCTCAGCAGGCTACAGTGCTGTTTTCTCCCTGGGCCTCTCTGGCACATTTCCTGGGCACTGACTCTGTCTTCTCCTCTGCCCATCTGTTCTATGCCCCCAGGCCCAGCACTGACCCCCGAAATAACCCAGTTGTTCCAACATACCCCTCTCCCAGAACTCCATCCAAGAGGTGTGAAGCTTCTGGTTACAGTTTAACTCTCTCAGGGGCATGCGGCAGTTGCGAAGCCTGTAACACCCACACCTTACACAGAGCGAGCATTGTGCTCTTTTACTTAATCATACACCACATAGGAGAATACAGATCATACAAAACAACAAACATCTTACACCAGTGTCCCTCGCTAGCTCACCGTTCCCTTGTGAGTCCTTGGGGACCATCAGTGTGGAGGGAAGCAGGCAGGCAGGATGTCCCCTGCCTCACGCAGGCTGTTACCTGCAGGCTGGTCTCTATATCCTGAGACCAAGTCTAAGGGTGGGAGAATCATGGGATTCCACCCTGAGAGAGGTGAAGGTATGAGGCCAGCATCTAAGGAGGGTGCATTCAGAGAGGTCAGAGAAAGGGTCAGAGGTGCAGCTAAATTATGCATCACACCCTCTCAAATGTTATCCCCTCCTGTGTTACTGTGCCCAGCCATCCTCCTAGCTATCCCACCCATTTTTCACTGCCAGTTTAAACGCATAAAGAATGTGAGGATGTGGAGGAACTGTAGAGAGACCCGCTCCTGTCCACCATAAGAGATGGGCAAGGGTGAGGAGATTATGACTAGTCAAATTGCTGTATCCCCTCTGTGGTTCCTCCATATGCTCCTTGACAAACTGGACCTAAAATGTGTGCTATGTGCCTATGGTTTCTGCAGCAGATTCGGGTAAATTCAAACATGGAGGGTTTTGGTGAATTAAATATGAAAGTGAATCTGGTGCATCTTATCTTCCTTGATTAGTCCAGGACATAGAGAGAAATGTGAGTTTTGCTAATTAGTATTTAGATCTTCACTCAAGGCCATATCCGAAGCCCACTGAAGTCAGTAGAGTCTATTCACTGACTTAGTGGGCTTTGGATAGGCCCTTATTTAGGAGGTCAGATTTGCCATGCTTGGAATGTGCTTGAATTTCAAAGGCTTGATCCAACATGTGTCCATGGACAAACCATTGATATTTCTGTAACACGAAGACCACCTCTACAGGGGAAGGCTTGCCATAGCATGCAACCCCCCCAAAAATGTTAAAAAGGAAAAGAAACAGCCACTGTCTTATTTTTTTTTTAGTAGCTCCCTTGCAGTGGACCTGCATTTGAGGGCAGGAATGTGGAAGATGATAGGGCACATGTTATAGGCCAGCTTAAAAGAAAGCATGTACGTTACCCAAGAATGAAGAGGACATTTCTCATTCTCATGTTCACCAGAATGCTGCAAGAGAGGTGGCAGACAGTTGCTATATAGCAGTGGTCCCCAAACTTTTTCCATCATGCCACCCCTTGCCCGTAATGGAACCTGTCTGTGCCCCCCAGGAACCACGGCTGGGTGGGGGGCCGGAGCCACAGTTGGGAGCCATGGCCAGGGGGCCAGGAGCCGCAGCCTGGAGCTGTGGTTGAGGCCGGGGGGTCATAGTCGGGACTGGAGCTGCGGCAAGGGCCTGGGGGCAGTGCCAGAGCTGTGGCTGGGGGCAGAGCTGGGTGGCACTCCTTCTCCACCCTCCATGGGGGCTGATCCAGGCACTGCTGTGCTCCACCCCCCCCCCGAACTTTCCTCTGCACCCCCTCCAAGGAGGGTGCGCTCCACAGTTTGGGGACCTTTGCTATATACTATGAGGACAGTGTAGGGCTCTGGGCCTCCCTGCTTCTGACCTGTCTTTGGGCCACGGAGCTTCTTGGTTTCCCCTTCCTCACTGACTTCTGAAGCAGAGCTATCCAATAGGCTCAGCCCAATATTCTTGAGCTGCTGGCACTTTCCTGATTTATTCACAGGCTAGAAGGGACCACTGTGATCATGTAGCCTGATCTCCTGTATGACACAGGCCATAGAACTTCCCCATAGAACAGCCCCATCTTCACTACTGAAACTACTATCTTTAAAAAATGGTTATTTTAATAGTGTAGATGGAGCCAGGGACTTCCCCAGTGTCCTGCCCAAAAGTCATATATGGCACTTTGGCTGGGTGGAGGGTGTGGAATTAATTCCAGAGCTGCTGAGAAGGGGAATGCTTCTTTTTGAACAGGGAGTAGTAGCCTTTGTGGTTGTGGAGCCGAGGAGACTCAACTTTGCCTGGATCGGGCCTTAAATAAACTCTGTGCAAATTTTAATGTTCTTGAATATGGAGAGTGATTATATTAGACAAACTGCTGAGATGCTGTTCATGTTCATTTCTGTGTAATTCTTATTTAAATCTCCAGTTTAAATACAATAATTCTTAAATTTGAATATAATCAAAGTATGAATTAACTTCTGGCCTGGTGTTCTTGTTTTTTTGTCCCCAATAGGAAATGACTTGCAGTTGAGTGAGTCTGGAAGTGACAGTGATGACTAGGGCTGAGGTTTCTCTTTTTCTGCTGCATATATATGAAGAACTAATTTACTTTTCAGTGAGCTCAGTGCTGATGAGGGAATTGGCACGGGAATAGCTCCGTGCGTGGAATTTTAATAGAAGCAATGTGTAACCCTATGGAATATCAAATATTATCCTAAACAGAAGCTGAGGAGGATTTTACTTTGTTTATTAAGTGTATATTTTATGTATATTCTTAGTCTTTTAAAGTTTTAAATAGATATGTACAGTGGATAAGCCAGTCTGTGTCCCTGACTACTGTTGATTTGTAAAGCATAATGCATATTCTCTTGATGTAATCTAAATGTTTCTTGTTCATGGGAGATGTTCAATGCCGTAGTACATTGAGGAAAAGTGTGCGTTTAGGACAGACGTGAGCCAACAATTCATTAAAAAACCCGTGTGGGAGCTGGAGTGTAAACTAAATTTCATCACTAAACTGTCTTCTTCAGTTTGGGGCTTTTCTAATGCCTTTTTATTGCTATTTTTGGCTAACCGTGATGTGGGAGTGTTTTAAACAGTTGTAAAAGAAGTTATAAAATTGCCTCTTCAATTACTACCTTGTTGCACCAATGCCTTACAGAATAATTTTAAATAAAACTTCAGTTGCTGCCTCCATTATTAAAGGAAACAATACTAGAAGCTGTTCACATTACCTTCATAAACAAACCACAGTCACGCATGTACACACACTGTGTATGTGTAATAATTGGCATTGGAGACAGGTATTCTCTCAAAGTACTGTTCTTAGGTGTTTTAAGTAACAAAAGTACCTACCTATGTAAATAAGAACTAGGACAACTTTCTCTAATATATCACACAGTCTTATTTAATTCTGGTTTTCAGTCTCTAACGAAAATGGTTTAAATATAGAATATCAATCTTATTTAAATTACTCCACAATACTCCATTTGGAACTGGAGAAAAGATATTTGCAACTGCAGGGCTAGAGCCCATTGCTACAAGATGATTACACCAAATAGATGAATAAACAGTTACCAGATGCAGCTGGAAGCAGCCCACCTTCTCCAAGGTTCCCTACATGGAGTTTTCCCCGGGTTGTTCCTTGGCGTGGATCTCATGAGGGACTATGGGCCCTGTCGTTCTTCAGAGCAAGAAACGTTTACCCCTGTAAGTTTTTTGTTCGTTTGTTTCATTTTGTGCATACATGGGACTTAAGTGGTGCATGAGGTTCGTGCTGCCCACTCCGCACAGGGTTCAGTTTCAGCTGTTACCCACATGGCATAAGGCAAGTGGCAGAATACTTCTAATGTAAACCAGGAAATACAAAGCTAAATGTTTACTTTCCTGGGTTTTGTCTATCAGTGGTAGTTTACCGTCATTTGTGTGTTTTTGTTTCCCTGTTTGTTAGGGGTTTTTTTTTCTTTTTTTTTTTTTTAAATGCATTGGAGGGCACCAGGGGGATTTTGAAGGAAGGTTATAAAACCCAGATTATTTTCCTGCATTCGATATATATTTAAAGAGGCATCTTTGTACATATATTTTTTAAAAATATTTGGTTCTAAAAGAATACATGTATACATATTTTAACAAATAATTAAGAAATACAGTTGGTTTATAACCAAAATGATTTGATTTTTCTTTGTGAGCAAAGGGAATACAGGTGCTTTCTTCTAGCAAGCTGCAAAAGCTTTGGTCTTAACAATTGGTATAGCAGCTATTTAACTGAATGTGTGTTTGCAACGTAATTAGTAATAATGTTGCTTCCAAAATATCATCATGAATTTCCCTTGACTTACATGTTAGATAAGCAGTGAAGTATCTAATTACTGCAACAATTCATTATAAGTTATTCAGTGGCTGCATTGTGCCCTCTAAAATATGGGGTGTTTCATAGGAAGTGTTCTGATTATTCAGCGAGTGTATGCAATTTAAAAGAGGGTAAGACAACATAAGAAGGAATATACCAGACATTGTCTATGATCATGTCTGAGATACTGGGCACACTAACAGTACCGAGTCAGCACTCATCAAGCCAGAGGACCTAAAATATACATACCCGAAAGGTCAGTATAGGCCACACTTGTACCCCACTCTCTCAAAAGGTTTTATGGCTTCTTGTGTACCCATGCTGTATTCCTTGATGTTCCAGCAAAACAAATTGGAACATCTCATGTTCTCAGAAACCAGACTTAACCAATTGGTTTAAGAGGAAAGGCTGATAGGAAAACGTTCTCACTTGTGTCTTTTTCTCTAGGGTCAGAGAAATGGGTACTCAGGAATAATACAAAATTGAATTACATATAACTATTTGGAGAATACTGTGCCTAAAGTTTATTTGCATAGTTTGCTTTATTATAGGCTAAACATATGCATGTTTACAGTTATGTAAAAAAATAATTTGCAGTGTAAAGCTATATCATTTTTTCTCTTTCAAATTCAGTTTATTTAAATAAAAAATGTTTAGCAATCCAAGTGTGTGTATGTGTATTCTTTTAAACTGTGAAACGAATGGAAATGTCGCTTGCAGTTATTTGGAGTGGAGGATATTTTTATTTACAGCAGCTCTTCATGCTTCATTGTGTAACCTGTTCACTGTTTTAGGTATCCCTCACTATTGGCTGATCCACAGAGGACATTAGTCTACTACATCTGCCAGATAATGGAGCTATTCCTTTAGCTCAAGTGGCAGAGGTTCATCCTATTAGCACTGGAGATCCCAGGTTCAATTCTCAATGAGGAATCATGACTTGTTAAAATTGCACTTGGGTAGTAAAGTGACGGATGGATTATCAAGGGGAAAATTTGAGGCTGAACATCAGCAAAATCTTTTTGAGTGAGATGCTGGATTATGGAGTAGTGCCTTAAAGGAGTCATTGGAAACCCCATTGCTTGGGCATTTTCAATTTAGCGCTGCACAATTTAGCACAATTTACAAAGCACTGGAGTGCATATTGTAGGGAACAATCCTCCCGTTGGCATAGGTAATCTCTACACTGAAGTGTTACAGCACAGCTGAGCTGCTGTAGCGTGTTAAGCATAGATGAGCCCTAGGATTTAAAACTGTGTGGTGTTAGATTTGAACTAAAGCCAAAATTTCCCCCAGTTAACTCGACCAGTTTATCACATTCTAAAGTACAACTGCTTTTTCTTGGCTAGAGTTTTAGAAGGTGTTAAATTGACTGAGCTAACTACTCTCATAGCTTGAGCTAACGTCAAACCTTTAAATCCTGGGCTAGACAAGGCATTCATCATTGCTGCCACTATCTTGCGGCTCTGGGAAAGGTTCTGTAGAAGGAGATTATTTTTATTTTTTTAGAAGGGATTTGAATGAGAGGGTGGGAGTGGTGTCCGCTGCCCTGGAGTAGAGGGGTGAGATGTAGGTTTTATTTTGTTCCTGTCACTGAATTGCTGTGTGGCTAAGGGCAGAGGGTGAAAGTGCTTGCAATAGTTTTTCCTCCATGCTACCTGACAGTGGTTTGAGAATTTGTTTGATCCTGAAACAGTTTGAAAATGTACTGGCTAGCAAAACCCTAATGAATTGTGGGAGACTATGGACAGAATCATGAGTTTGACCTTAAGTCCCAGAATTCCACTCAGTTCCACTAGGTGTCCCACAATTCACTGCGATAACACATTGAGCCTAGCAGAACATTGCACCTTGGGATCCCTGCCCAAAATGCTGTGTGCTTATTTTGAAAAAGAGCAGTGCTGCCTGGATGCTATGATTCACAGGGGAAGTAGCTTAAGCTGCTTTAGGCAAAGCATTGTAGCTATGCTCTTTTTGTTTCATTTGATCTATATAGTGATAGCAGCAGCAACAACAACAGCAAAAATGTTGAAAACACTTTACCGGGTACACAAGGCTTAAGTCTCATTTTCTTTCAGTGAAACCTGTAACTTCCTAAATAAAGTCTAAAAATGAGGTGTAGCCTCCTAAGTCACTGAGGTGTTTTTGAAAATGTTACCAAGTGACCAGCTTCTGACTCTCAATCTCTCCATCTATAAAGTACAAATAACAATATTTTCCTATTAACAGCCTATTATTTAATAGTGCCATGTAACTGCAAAGTATTAATGGCATTTAGTAGCAATTGTGGGAGTAGAACTCAGGGCTCCCTGTCTTCTAGCCTTAGGCTTCATCTATCATGCCATTGGTAACATTTTCAAAAGCACCTACATGATTTAGGAACCCAAGTCCCATTTTAAAAGTTATTCAGTCATTTAGGAGCCTAAATCCCATTGACTGTCAGTGAGATTTAGGCTCTGAGGTCGCTGAGTGACTTTTGAAAATTAAACAGGCTCCTAAGTCATTTAGGTG
>NW_020696027.1:0-18215 GCF_002925995.2 Terrapene triunguis | reverse complement strand
ATAGAGTGGGGGGAGCGGGGCTTTCTGATGCCAAACTTCTGGAGACTCTAGTGGCTGTGAAGCACCAATAGGCTGATGAGGCACAAAGGGATAGTGCATGTGGTGATGAACCCAAAGAGCTTTCCCTCACAGAGCAGCTACATGAGGTGGACATTTTTTTGCAGGATATGCCAGAGTCATGGCTTTAAGAACAGTTACAAGGCTGCACACAAAATTGAGAAGGATTTACAGATAAAGGTGGCAAAATGGAGAAAGCAGCCAATATTGGACAAATTTTGTTCTTAAAAAACATTGTTTATTTTTATTTTTTGTAAAAATTTTTGCTGCTTTAATTTGTGTGATACATAAGGAGCACTAACCGTAAGTATAATACTGCTCAGCATACAGCGGCATTATACTTTAAGTGTTTTATAAGTTTGGAGGGTTTTAAAAGCTTTCTTTATACAATACTTTAGAACTGTGTTCTGCTTTACAGTATTTCTTGTGCCACATAGCAAGCTGAAATTTCCAAAGTTTGCTCTAAGCATTGTGGTACACTTTATACTGTATCTATTACTGTGTGTCATGTTTGATTTTCTTTAGTACAGAAAGTTAATAAACAGTTTCACAATAACTATTCTGTACAACTTATCATTGTTCTGTGCTCATTTTTCTATATATCCCCCTGAAAACAGTGCCTTCTGCTTTTTGGCAACTTCTGGATAATAGCAACATTTAGAGAACCAAGAGGTTGCTATTAAGCAGAAACTGCTCTATTTGCTTGTAACCATTTTGGTCTTTATTCACTGTACTTGAATTCACTTAAAATCTCTCTTTTTCTTTGAATAAACTGGTTTTACTTTTGATCTAATTCAACCCAGTGGTGTGTTTGGATTGAAGTGATTGTTAACTCCAGTTAAAGGAATAAACTGTGCTTTCGTTCTCTTTAAAGGAGCCATGAATATTATTACTTCTCTGAGTATTCCAGGAGAAATTCAGGACTGGGAATGTGTGGGTGTCACCCTGCATGTAGTAACCAAGGCTGGTGGGGACCAGGATGGGGCTGTTGTGTTGTGTTGTAGGCAGGCTGTTGGGGTCAGAGCACTGAACCAGGTGTGCACAGCAACAGAGCATTTAAGGCACCCAGGGTTACAGGGTAACACAACCTCTCACTGGTCTGGGTTGCACCCCAAATATTACAAGTAGTTACCATTCATACTCTAATGGAAGAAACTGGAATTTATCTTATCGCAGTCATTAATGTGACTCTCTTTAGCCAAGCAGTGCAATGCAGTATTCCTGGATATACAAGGGCATCAAATTGTATTTTTTATCATCACATATAAACTGGGCTATAACACCATATCAATAAACCTCAATTACACTCAGGAAAATACTAAAAGTGAAGCTCAATAAAGTCTGCAGGCACATGAGATCTGTATGGAACAGTGACATCCATCTGGTATTTTTCAGTGTTTTCTTGTAAATGACTACATTTCATCATGTGTAATCCTCTTTTATCTTCAGTTCCTGCTGCTTCGGTAATTCTCATTGTGCTACGTCTGTGATTTTACTGTGAATTTTTATCACCTATGAGTAAGTGGATTTTTTTGTTTTTATATGTATATATATATATATATATATACACACACACACTAGCCATTGAACTACATTGGCAGAAAAATACTCAATTGCAAGAGAAATGAAACACAGATTCAAAGACTACATGGTAAATGTACAAAATACATGTATACCAATAACAGAACAAGCACTGCAAAAGCAAAATATAAATACAAGACACAGTGTATGTGCTCGTATCCGTAGTGATTATTTTTATTTAACCTGCCATGGTTTGATCTTAAGGTACTTCTGGCAACCCATTAAAATAGGATTCTGGCAGAAGACGTAATGATATTTTTCTGGGAGAAGGAAGTTTTTTGAGATTTGACTGTCATGTTTTTATTATGAACACTAAATCCAGAGATAATAAAAATATTATAAGTTGAAACCTGTAATGGGAGAGAGTTACTAAAAGCATCAGTGGTCCCACACCAACCTAGTCAAAGGAAAAAGAGCCACAAAGAGATGGATTCTTCCTGGCACTAGCAGAGATGTGGGGGGAGGGCAGGGAGGATGCAGGACGAATCCTTCCACTGTCACACTCCATGCAAAGGTCAAGGAGAGTTGCAGTCCTTGTTCTCAGGGGAGCATATGGCCTGCGCTCTCTGGGCCCCATTCAGCATTGCATTATATGACCCCTTTGCACCAGCTAGGTTGGTACAGAGGGCCTCAGGGCTGGTGCAAAACTGTCTGGGGATTACGCTCTAGTGCATGAGGTCTCCGTGCCATCTCCACAGGAATCCTAAATTCAGGAGGCATTCCTGGGTGGGCCAGGATGTGAATGGGGTTGGGGTGAGGGTGGCCCAGAGGAAGGCAAGGATGGATTGGGGGGCGAGAAGGGGAATAGCTGGGGTACACCCCATACTGACTATTCTGCACACTTGGAATGGCCCCTAGGGGTCATTGCAAGAGGGACACAAATTAGGGCAGCCTTCAGGGGAGCTACTAGGTCCCCAGCAGGTAGCTTATGGCCAGGGAAGGCCCAAACTGCCTCCCCTCTGTCCCTACATTGGAGCAGAGGCCAGTGCAGGGATGGATTTCTGCCACTGGGCACAAAACCCAAAGATGTACGGACTAGAGATGCTTGGAATTATTTGAATAAGACATTTTTTCATCAAAAACAGTCTTTTAAAAATTAAGTTTCAAGAAAAAACTGACTTTTTTTAAAAGGTGGGGTTTATTTTGGTGACTAATTCAAACATTTGAATTGGAAGCCCATTTTTCAGAAAATGAAAAATTTCAGTACCTTCTTGTTAAATATTTCTATAGGGCTCTCGATAAAAATTTTTGAACACAAAAAAACCCCCCAATGGTCTGGCTTGAACCACCTGTAACAAAAACAACTTCAGAGTTTTTCTTGAAAATATATTTTCCATTTTTCAACTAGCTCTGATATGGAGAGGCAGCTGTGATGAATCCCTGAGTTACCGCTGAGCCTAGAGCTGGGTCCATGCTACATGGTTTGGTTGACATAAGCTGCCTTGTGGTGACCTAGCTGTGGAAGTGTCTTAAATTTGACTCCCACCAACAAAAGTGCCTCTTTGCTCTGATTTAGTAACACCACCTCCCTGAGCGGTGTCGATGTAATAAGGTTGACACAGTGTCAGTGTACACACTGCATTGCTTACATCAACTGTTACTGGACTTCAGGAGCCATCCCACAATGCCCCACACTGACAATACAATTGATGCAAGTGCACCTGGAGAAGACGTGCACCACTGACACAAGGAACCAAGTGTGTGCACACACAAGATATTTAATTAAATTTCATACTGTGGTGGCTGTATGCTGGCATAAATTAAGTCAACATAATTTTGTAGTGTAGACTTGGCCGGAGCGTGCATTACCGCTGAGCCTGAATCTGCTCAAACTGTCAGAGTCACCAGGTGACTGGCTGAGGCAAGAGCGATGAAGTCTGGAGAAGGTGCTGGCTAGCCTGGAAACAGGCATACGCTGGAGCTGGAGGAGTCTGTCAGAACTAGTAAGCAATGGGAGTGTTCCCACCCACAGGTAGTGACTCTGAGCAGACTAGAAAGTCTCTTTCTCTTAGGATCCTGTATACCTACCTTGAGATAACCTGAGTGGGTCCTCACCTGTGGCTTTGTCTAGCTGCATGCCTTTAAATGGTTTGTCTAAATTACCTCTACTTAGGCCAGTCCTGAATTTTCCCCTTAATGTCTGCTGAGAGTTTCAATACATCACTTTCCAGAAGTGAATTGCAGTTTCAATATTATTTTATCTACAATGAACCACTCAGTTCTTTGATGTCTATCAATTTAAGTTTATGTTTATAGGACAGAATTGTCTTGGTTCAAGTCTTATCTTTTTGGGAGACCCCAATGTGGCTCTTAATGCCATCCCTGTGATCATTAAAAACGTATTTGGTAGTGCTGTTCCAGAGCTTATCTTACACCTTGTTTTATTTCAGGTGCCTTCACACTGTAGTTTCCTAATCTTCTGAGTACAATATAACCCTGGAGTCTTCTTGGATTCACAGTTGTCATTTGCTACTCCAGTTAGTTATATAGTTGCAACACAGCAGTGTCCGTTTTCCTGAAATGGAAAGCACACAGATTCACACACTTGTGTCCTTTAGCAGTTCTTGATTAATGTCATTCTGTTTATTTTGGCCACCTTGGAACTTTAATTATGAAATTACAGGTTGTTCAAAATGCTGCAGTTACCTTGCCCATTGTTGCAGGTTTAAGTGATCACGCTCCCTCTATACTTCCTTTGCTGTGCTGGCTTCCCCATGCGGTAAATAACACTGCAGGCCAGGCCAGTTGCACAGGGTGGCCCACAGGTCTTTTGTCATTTTAGGCCTTTATTTTTTCTTCCAATATGTTTGAGTCCAGGGCCACATAGACTGAAAATTCTGATATTTCTTTAAATTTCTGATATGTCTTCTGAGAAACCCCACACCTCCCTCCTCTTTTACCTACTCGAAAGTTCTGCATTGTAGCATCCTTCCCTCCAGCAAGTTGATACAGCTTCTTCACATTACCAAAGGAGTGAATAAAGGGAGAAGGACAAGCAAGACATTCCAGTCCTCAACTGAAAAATTCTGTTTGGTGCCTGCAATATGAAAAGGCTGGGTTGATGGGTAGGAAGCTGAGTAAAGCCCAGGGAAAGAGGGACTGAGTTGCTGTGCTGAGGACTTCAAGCTTCTCTCTGCCACCTCAAGTGACAAGTCAGTTCTGCTCTCTGCCTATATTTAGTAGAAGCAGACAGACAAAATTGGTGGTGGTTGTAAGTCAGATTTTGCAAAACCAACCCCAGAAATAGTATGAATCCAGGTTTTAATTTTTCCAAACCCCTAAAGTTTGAGCTGGGGATGAGAAGCATTCAGACAAATTCATTCTAGCTTTGATTCATCTCTACTCAAAAGTCAGAAACTTTAGTGAATCTTCCAAGTTCCCTGCTTTGATTTTCAAACTGTGCCAAAATCAGAAGCCTATTAGGTTTTGTGTAGTTTCACTGAAATCATTTCCCACAACTGTTATAAGCCCTGATTCAGTAAATGCTTAAGTTGAAATCAATGAGACTACTCAAATGCTTAAAATTAACTATGTGTTTATGAGCTTTGTTGAATCAGGGCCATAATGAGCTTGTGACAGTTCACTCACCACAGTGGTGCCTCCTGCTGACCATCCTGGGGATTAGCTCCCCAGTGCGTACACCCTGTTCCAGTGGTGCTCTCTAGTCATTGTCTCTGCATACCGACCTGTGTCACTCCAAGAATCACAGCACCTTCTTCATGACTCAGCCCTCTGGCTGAATCACCATCCATATTTCCCCCTTCCGAGGTTCAGTCCATCATTCCAGCTACTTCCCCAGTGGCTAATGGGGGGACCTAGGACCACTCACTACTCTGGGTCCTGACCCAGGGACCCTGCAGATAGCAGCCTCTAGCTGTGCCTCTTTAACTAAACTCCATGCTGCTTTGTTTCGCTGGGCCACTTCCCCATGGTCTCAGTACTTTCTTCGCCCTTACCTCATGTCATTCAGCCAGCAAGTCCCACTAGCCAGCCAGGAGCTCCCTCTTGCTCCCCCAGTCCCTGCTAGCAACTGCCCTGTCCAAAGTGCTACCCTTCCTTCAGCCTGCTAGGAACACAGTTCTCCCTCCTTGGGTTCCTCATGGCAACTGACTCCTGCTCTGCTGCACTGCAACTCCTCTTATATGGGCCTGCAGGACCCAGATTGGCTGCTTCCTGCAGCTCTTCTGTAATTGGCTGCACCCATGCAGCCTCTCTAGGCTATTTGGAGGACCCACCTCCATTGCTCCTCTTGGGGATGTCATGGTTAATCCCTTCCACACCTGTGTGGGGTGGACACCCCATCACAGAACTACAAAGAGGAAATGCATACAGTTTGATATTATGTGGTTTGGGGTAGGGATATTTTGCTGATTCATTCTGATATTTTCTTTCTCTTATTTAGGGTTTTGTCCTTATCAATTTTTTGTAATGTGTGGAATTACCGCAACTGTAAACATTAATTCACAGAGTAGGAGTAATGAAGTTCTGATTAGGCACATTAAGAGAAGTGAAGGTAATCAGGACAGCTTCCTTTGAACATCCGCGAAATTGCCATTTATTTTTAGTCTTGTCTAAAAGTTAATGTCCCAATAGCATAATCTAAGTAGTGTGAAATGCAAACATAGTTCATTGTTGACTTACAAGATGAATGATAGGAGATTTTTTTAGGTTTACTCAATGTAAATGTACTGAATCTGTACAGCATGACTGACTTGAGTATGTATGCAGTGGTATTGTAGCCATATCAGTCCCAAGATATTAGAGAGACAAGATGGGTGAGGTAATATCTTTTATTGAACTAAATTCTGCTGGTGAGAGAGACAAGCTTTCGAGCTTGAACAGAGCTCTTTTTCTGGTCTGGGAAATTTACTCAGAGTGTTACAGCTAAATACAAAGTGGAACAGATTGTTTAGCATAAGTAGTTAACTCATATTTCAAGGGATCATTAAAGGTGAAGTGGCCCTTACCACCCCTCCAGTCATAGGGAGGACAGGGAGGATGAGGGGGAAGAAGCAGGGAGTGGGGCTTTTAGTGGATTACAGATTGTTGTAATAAACCATAAATCCAATGTCTCGATTCATGATTTTTAGCGTCCCATATGGTGTATCTCAGCCAGTGCACTAAATGCCCCAATAGCAACTATGAACTATGTGGGTGCCTTGTCCGCAGAGGAAACCTGAACATTTTCAGAATTGAGCCTGGGAGCTTAAATTCATAACTTTGCTAGACACTAAAAATCATGGACTGAATACACTGTATTTATGGTTTATTACAACAATCTGTAACCCACTAACACCCCCCCCCCCCCCCACCCCCCCCCCCCCCCCCCCCCCCCCGTTCATTCCTTCTTATGACTACGGGGGTGTTAACAGGCCACTTCACCTTCAGTGGTCCCTGAGAATATGTGCTAACCACTTATGCTAAACAATCTGCTCCACCTTGCATTTAGCCTTGACGATGGGAGTGCCTTTCCCATACCAGAGGAAGAGTCAATGTGGCTTGAAAGTTTGTCTCTCTCACCAACAGAAAGGGTCCAATAAAAGATTTTACCTCACTCACCATGTCTGACTTGAGTATGAACCGAGATTTTCATAGCTCACCCTGGACACAAACAAGGGATCAGACTTACTCTGTTGAGAACAGGGAGGTGTAAACGAACGTTGAGATAAAACCAGTGAAGATAAGCAGAGAATGGACAGTCAAAGATTTTGAAATATATGTCTAAGTGGGTGTTGCTAGGATAGCTAAGGCAACAGTCAGTGGTAGAATGAGAAGGAGAAAGATTAAGAAGATATTAAAGAGCAGAGAGCTAAGAATGGAGTCTTGCTCTATATAGTAGAGTTTTAGTCACAGAGAAGAACCACCATCACCAGAGAGTGTGTTTTGAGACTTAGATATGGAACTATGACAGGAGGGAACCAGAGACCTCTGTACAACTATCGAGGCAGCTCGGGAAGATCCAGTAGTCTACAATATTGAAGGCTACAGTGATGATTAGAAACAATTTTTCCCTGGGGAGAAACTGACCATAGGAAGGTGCAGCTGTTGTCCCCAGGAACTCAGACCCACTATGTGGGCTGATGCAGAAGAGGGGTGGGGCATGGATTTGCCTATTCTTTATCTTTGTTTGTCCAAGTGCTAGGACTGCAATTGTTACTGACCCTTCTTGCACCCCTCCTCCATATCATGTACCTGTGCAAAGGCCAGTCACAATGCACATTCTGTTTTTAGAAAAGTCACACCTAGGCCATATATATAAGAGGGGGACTATATCCTGGAAAACAATGACTTGAAAAGCACCCAGATGTCATAGTGGATAATAGGGATGGTCAGAAAATGGGATTTTCACAAAAAGTGTCTGCTGTCTGTGGAAAATTGCAACTTTTCAGCAAAATAATAATAATAAAAAAGAAATATTTCTGCCTAAAATAGAAATAGTTCAGTTTGGAAATGTGGCCTAGTCTGGTTGGGGAGTCCAGCCCACAGAGGAGAACAGGGACATGAGGCAACTGAACTACCACTTTGATGAGGCACCATGGCAGAGTTTCTGATTTGAAATATTTAGTTTTTTGAGCATTCGTTTTGTCAATGAAAAATAAAGAAAGCAGGCTCTTTTTTGTGGAAAAAAATTGAAGTTGTCAAAACACCAATTTTCTATTGAAAAACTGTTTTGATGAAAATTTTTTGATTGGCCCTAGCAGATAACAAACCAAACTTGAATGAGATGTGATAGCTAAGAGTGCAAGTACAAACTTTGGATATATAAACTAGGGAACATCAAGCAGGACTAGGGGAGGTGATATTATCTCTGCATATGGCCTTGGTGAGAACATTCATAGAATCCTGTGCCCAGTTCTGGTGTCCACACTTCAAAAAGGATGATGAACAACTGGAGATGTTTCGGAAAAGAGCTACAAGAATGACTAGAAGCCAGTAACACTGCCCTACAGTGAGAGACTTAAGGAGACAATCTATTTAGTTTATAATCATAGCGTTCCCTTTTGACCTTAAAAATCTATTCATCTATGATTTTGTTTTCAATCAACCCAGCCTATCTCCCCTGCTTCATCTTTCATCAAATAGTTCAACTGCTAATTCAATCATACTAGCCATCTTAGGGGGTTTATTCATAGTTATGATCAGGATGTCATCTCTAGGAAAGAAAAGCAGAGAATATGATTTCCTTGCATTGTTTAAGTCCATCTGGTTTACCAGTTTAGGATAATGCAATAAGAAACAACAGATGAATACAGAATTCCTACGTGGGTCAATCAAAAGGAGAGCTGGTATTGCAACTGCTTCAGAATTGCATATGTCTTCAGGCCATATCTCTGACTCTGCCTAGGCCCAAATGTGGGACGCAAAGTGTAACACACTCAGAATGAGGGGCACAACATAATTATTTCTGCAGGAAACTTAAAAGTGACAGGGGATTCCCTTAGTTAGTGCAACTAACTTTCTCCATAACCTCAGTTTCTTGAGTCTTTGTTTCTGATGTAAATAATTTTCAACACCCGACATGAGGAGACATCAAATCTGTATCACACAGAGGTAGCTGGAACTAAAGTGAGTGGTGGCCCTCAAAATGAAGGACATTTTAGAGGTATGGCTTAAACTACAGTTTTGAACATTCACTAATTCAAGATGTGTGTAAATTAAAGTGAAGAGTTACATCAAATTAGCATTACTTTGCACGATTATGCAAACTCAATTTTTCATGCAGTGTCTAAGTGAAGAATCCAAGGACAGTTGTCAAGAAGGATTTAGTGTTACATGGAGTGGGGGAGGAGAGGCAAGTAGAGCAAAAGAGAAATGAGGATATTTATGGACTGAGTGATAGCAACTCTGATTTTTGGATTGTAAAATTACTCTTTGGTTTGAATCTCTACTTTCTCTGAGTCAGCAGTGGTTTGCTCAAATTTTGTTCATACTGTGAACTGCCTGTAGAAGGTTATTGCAAACTGTTTGGATCCAACTGGATATTCATGAAATGTGTCGGGCTTTGTTCATGGTATCTTTTGAGTGATTGAGGCTGTTTTGCTGGAATAGGTCACATAAGGTGAGCCACATGGGATTCTTTCTATGTCCCTGAGTGGTTAAAATGCACTCGTGATCAAGAGGATCAGGTTAGCTCAGCAGAAGTCATTGCCACATGGTTTCTCTGAAAAAGAGAATGCATTTTAGTTAAACCCAGTGATCCATTGAGAAAAGTGGGTAAAAGAATGTGTCTCCTAGCAACTTCAGAATGAGTCCAACCCTGACTTTATTTAGGGAACCAGGCAAGACACACACACATCTCTTTGTCATGCAATGGTAGAAAAATGGCTGGCACTGTCTCTAACAGCTTTTTTTTTTAATTCTCAAAGTAATAGACATTGAAGCAGGAGTGGTGGAGAGTAGGTGTCCTTCGTGGACAATTTGATGAAATTATTATCTTTGTACTCCATAGTCAGATACCATGATATGCTACAGCTACCTATGCCTAGAAAACATGGGCATTCTAGAAATCTGATTCCTTGAGTGAGAGTACTGTTGTATCACAGTTTAAATATAGTCTGTGAACAGAGCAAACCCACATGAATGGATATTAATCCATTGGACTCACACCTTGCCCAATGTGTGTGCTATGACAGAACATTCACACATAGACCTTTACCAGTGCCTGAGTCTGTGAACCCAGGCAACCTAGGCTATGTAATCAAACTTTGAAAGCATCGCACAGTACTAGGTATTACGTTTACAAAAAGAATTTTCTGAATGGAAATCTAAGGGCAGGTCTTCACTACAGGGGGGGGGTTGATTTAAGATACGCAAATTCAGCTACGCGAGTAGCGTAGCTGAATTCGACGTATCGGAGCCGACTTACCCCGTTGTGAGGACGGCGGCAAAATCGACCTCCGTGGCTCCCAGTCGACGGCGCTTACTCCCACCTCCGCTGGTGGAGTAAGAGCGTCGATTCGGGGATCGATTGTTGCGTCCCGACGAGACGCGATAATTCGATCCCTGGGAGATTGATTTCTACCCGCCGATTCAGGTGGGTAGTGTAGACCTAGCCTAACAGATGCTATTCTCTGTAAAGACTTGTTTCAAGTTTAATTAGCCTCTGTTGGACTCCTTAAAGTCCTTGTCAAACATTAATGGAGAATAAATTTAATAAATCAGAAAAAGAATGTACCTGATCCTGAGGGAAGCTGAGCACTTTCAGTGGCCAACGAAAATAACACAAATTATTTTTTTGTTATTGTTTGCATTACAGTAGTGCCTAGAGGCCCCAACTGAGATTGGGAGCCCATTGTGCTAGGTGCTGGACAGAGTAAGAAGTTGTCCCTCCCCCCAAAGAGTTTACAATCTAAATAGGCTACAATAGACTAAATAGACTACAATCTAAGGGCTGGTCTACACTGGGGGGGGAATCGATCTAAGATACGCAACTTCAGCTAGAGAATAGCGTAGCTGAAGTCGACGTATCGTAGATTGATTTACCTCGTGTCCCCACGGCACAGGATCGATGGCCGCGGCTCCCCCGTCGACTCCGCTTCCGCCTCTCACTCTGGTGGAGTTCCGGAGTCGACGGGGAGTGAGTTCGGGGATCGATTTATCGTGTCTAGACGCAATAAATCGATCCCTGATAGATCGATTGCTACCCGCCGATCCGGCGGGTAGTGAAGACATACCCTAAATAGCCCTCTGACTACTACCCCCTGCTACTCATCCATGTGGGCACTAATGATACAGCGAGGTATGACCATCAGCAGATCAGAAGTGACTACAGGGCTCTGGGAGTACCAGTGAAGGAGTTGGGAGCACAGGTGGTGTTCTCTTCGATCCTTCCGGTCAAGGCTAGGGGCCCAGGCAGAGACAGATGCATCCTGGAGGTGAATGCCTGGCTGCGAGGATGGTGTCGCCAGGAGGACTTCGGCTTCCTTGACCACGGGATGCTGTTTCAGGAAGAAGGACTGCTAAGCAGAGATGGGGTCCACCTATTGAGGAAGGGGAAGAGCATATTTGGCTACAGACTGGCTAACCTCATGAGAAGGGCTTTAAACTAGGTTCAAAGAGGGCAGGTGACCAAAGCCCACAGGTAAGTCAAAAACATGGAGGCCTGAGAGAAGGGTCAGAATATGGGGGGAGCATGGACTCTTATAGCAGAGATAAAGGAGAGACAAGACAGAACTGAGAGGGGGGAATCAAATCAGTAGCTTAGATGTCTGTATACTAATACGAGAAGTATGGGGAATAAGCAGGAAGAACTCAAAATCCTAGTAAATAAATAAACTATGACACAGTTGGCATCACAGAGAATTGGTGGGATAATACGCATGACTGGAATATTGGTATAGAAGGATACAGCTTGCTCAGGAAGGACAGGCAGGGAAAAGAGGTAGGAGGTGTTGCCTTATACATTAAAAATGTATACACTTGGACTGAGGTTGAGATGGAAATAGGAGACAAACTTGTTGAAAATCTCTGGGTAAGGATAAAAGGGGTAAAAAACAAGGGTGATGTCATGGTAGGAGTCTACTACAGACCACCTAACCAGGAAGAAGAGGTGGATGAGGCTTTTTTTTAAGAAACTAACAAAATCATCCAAAGCACAGCACTTGGTGGTAATGGGGGACTTAAACTACCCAGACATCTGTTGAGAAAATAACACAGCAGGGCACAGATTATCCAATAAATTCTTGGAATGTATTGGAGATAATTTTTTATTTCAGAAGGTGAAGAAAGTTACTAGGGGAGGGGCTGTTCTAGATTTGATTTTGACAAATAGGGAGGAACTGGTTGAGAGTTTGAAAGTGTAAGGCAGCGTGGGTGAAAGTGATCATGAAATGGTGGAGTTCATGATTTTAAGGAATGGTAGGACGGATAACAGCAAAACAAAGACAATGGATTTCAAGAAGGCAGACTTTAGCAAAAAGTCTAAGGGGAAAAACAACTGAAGACAATTGGCAGTTTTTCAAAGAGACATTATTAAGGGTACAAGAGCAAACTATCCCACTGCATAGGAAAGATAGGCAGTATGGCAAGAGACCACCCGGGCTTAACCAGGAGATCTTCAATTATCTGAAACTCAAAAAAGAATCCTACAAAAAGTGGAAACTTGGTCAAATTACAAAGGATGAATATAAACAAATAACACAAGTATGTAGGAAAAAAATTAGAAAGGTCACGGCACAAAAGGAGATAAATCTAGCTAGAGACATAAAGGGTAACAAGAAAACATTCTACAAATACATTAGAAGCAAGAGGAAGACCAAGGACAGGGTAGGCCCGTTACTCATTGAGGGGAGGGGGGGAAACAATAACAGAATAAGTGGAAATGGCAGCGGTGCTTAATGACTTCTTTGTTTTGGTTTTCACCAAGAAGGTTGGTGGTGATTGGACGTCTAACATAGTGAATGCCAGTGAAAATGAGGTAGGATCAGAGCCTAAAATAGGGAAAGAACAAATTAAAAATTACTTAGACAAGTTAGATGTCTTCAAGTCACCAGGGACCGATGCAATGAATCCTAGAATACTCAAGGAGCTGACTAAGGAGATCTCAGCCATTAGTGATTATCTTTGAAAAATCATGGAAGATGGGAGGGATTCCAGAAGACTGGAAAAGGGCAAATATAGTGCCAAACTATAAAAGTGGAAATAAGGACAACCTTGGGAATTACAGACCAGTCAGCTTAATTTATGTACTCGGAAAGATAATAGAGCAAGTAATAAAGCAATCAATTTGCAAACATCTAGAACACAATAAGGTGATAAATAACAGTCAGCATGGATTTGTCAAAAACAAATCGTGTCAAACCAACCCGATAGCTTTCTTTGACAGGGTATCCTTGTGGATAGAGGGGAAGTGGTAGATGTGGTATATCTTGACTTTAGTAAAGCTTTTGATACTGTCTCTCATGACCTTCTCATAAACAAACTAGGGAAATGCAACCTAGATGGGTCTACTATAAGGTGGGTGCATAACTGGTTGGAAAACCATTCCCAGAGAGTAGTTATCAGTGGTTCACAGTCATGCTGGAAGGGCATAACGAGTGGGGTCCCACAGAGATCAGTTCTGGGTCCGGTTCTGTTCAATATCTTCATCAATGATTTAGATAATGGCATAGAGAGTACACTTATAAAGTTTGTGGACGATACCAAGTGGGTTGCAAATGCTTTGAAGGACAGCATTATAATTGAAAATGATCTGGACAAACTGGAGAAATGGCTTGAAGTAAATAGGATGAAATTCAATAAGAACAAATGCAAAGTACTCCACTTAGGAAGGAACAATCAGTTGCACACATACAAAAGGGAAATGACTGCCTAGGAAGGAGTACTGCGGAAAGGAATCTGGGGGTTATAGGGAACCACAAGCTAAATATAAGTCAACAGTGTAACACTGTTGCAAAAAAACCCAAACATCATTCTGGGATGTATTAGCAGGAGTGTTGTAAGCAAGACATGAGAAGTAATTCTTCCACTCTACTCCGCTCTGATTAGGCACCAACTGAAGTACTGTGTCCAGTTCTGGGCGCCACAATTCAGGAAAGATGTGGACAAATTGGAGAAAGTCTAGAGAAGAGCAACAAAAATGATTAAAGGTCTAGAAAACATGACCTATGAAGGAAGATTGAAAAAATTGGGTTTGTTTAGCCTGGAAAAGAGAAGACTGAGAGGGGACATGATAACAGTTTCCAAGCACATAAAAGGTTGTTACAAGGAGGAGGGAGAAGAATTGTTCTTCTTAACCTCTGAGTATAGGACAAGAAGCAATGGGCTTAAATTGCAGCAAGGGAGGTTTAGGCTGGACATTAGGAAAAACTTCCTGTCAGAATGGTTAAGCACTGGAATAAATTGCCTAAGGAGGTTGTGGAATCTCCATAATTGGAGATTTTTAAGAGCAGGTTGGACAAACACTCGTCAGGGATGGTCTAGATAATACTTAGGTCTGCTATGAGTGCAGGGGACTGGACTAGATGACCTTTTGAGGTCCCTTCTAGTCCAATGATTCTATGAAAAGACACACAAAGACTGAGAGGAGAAACAAAGGAACAGAGGTGAAGTGCTTGGCCCAAGGTCACACAGCAGATCAGGGTGACAGGAGATGGATCACTTGATGATTACCTGTTCTGTTCATTCCCTCTGAAGCACCTGGTATTGACTACTGTCGGAAGACAGGATACTGGGCTAGATGGACCTTTGGTCTGACCCAGTATGGCCGTTCTTATGTTCTTATGTAATTGGGTATAGAAACCAGATCCCCAGTGTCCGATTCACTGTACCACATTGCTTCTCCACACTCAGCATTTCAGAGGATCAGGCCCTAACCTTTATGGTTCTGTTTAAGCAAACAACCTGAACATTTTCCTTATGCTGTTCCCAAATTAATGCAGAATGGACACTAGTTTCACAATCTGTTCCATTCAATTTCCCTGCTGCTGTTGTCACTTTTCAGCAAGTTGCCCCAGACAGCAGACTGGCTCAGCAATGACAATTTCAATTAAAAACATTTGTTCTCTTGTCCATTTCACAGTTTCCATATGGTGAGCTCTTCTCCCCATGAGAGCTTCCAGAATGGGCCACTAAGCAAAGGTGTGCAGTTTTCTTTTACATGGAAGAAGCAGCTCTATAGCATGTGGCATCATGCTGCACAAGGTGCCATGGTGATTCATTACTGTATAAGCTCACGGAGCAAGTCTGGGTCGGTATCAGAAAAGCTCAGACCTTTTCCATACAAATTTTAAAAAGGGAACTTAAAGGGAGGGCACAAACTGGACAGCTAAGAAGGGCCACAAATGCCCAGTCTCCAAATAGGTTATTACTACCCAATAGATTATGTTACTGCAACTGCTGAAGTTATCCATACTTTTGGGGGTACAATGGGGATTTAAAAGACTTTGAGCCATTGTGATTCTGTAGTTGATCAGACCCATTTAAATGCATTTTACCACATCCAGAACGCAGTATTTGTATCTCATTGCACTGATAACATGTAAACATATTAATAGATTAGGGATGTGGATAAAAATGTGTGGAATCTATTGATAATGCACAGCCCTCCTCCCCCCCAAAATAGCATATATCTCAGCCAGGACCAACAAACTCCACTTTGTACCTTTAGTTTCACAAAGGACTCCCAGCAATCAATAAGCTGACAGGGGCAAAATAGGTATTTGTCTTGAACATAGCCATGAAGACACTCTAGCATTTGAAAAGCACTGTGGACGTGAGTGCTGTGATGCTCTGGCACATGCTTCTTGGGGGGAACCGTGCTCTGCCAGTGATGCTCCCTCTCCTCATCCATGAACTCCCCTTTGTGTGCATCCAGGCCTTGCTGAATGGGACTGCTGCATATTAAAGCTTCCACACTGCCACACTGACTCCTTCAGCATTACTGATAGATACTACATTCCTTTCTCTGTCTGATAATCAAGGAGTGGTACACAGATCGATAGCTGTTGTCCGTCTGGGAGTGTGAGCGGCAATAAGCAACATTCCTACCCATGTTGTGCTCTGGCAGAGTTCAGAAGATTGCTGGGGCAATAGAGAGTGAGAGAGAAAGGAGCCATATGTGTGTTTCTGTGTAAAGGGAAGAGAGGCCCAAATAAGAAGAAAGTGATGGAGTGAGGTATGGGTGAACTAGCTCTTATTTAAAACAGACACGTAACACTAGCGTTTATAACAGTGTTACTGCAGTGTTTGCCCATTACTGTAGGATACTGGACCATAACATTTAATCAGGTAAATAGGGGAAAGAGTGGAGTCGGAGGCAGGGACGTGGGTAACCTGGGAGAGAGGAATAGATGGGGGATAATGGGAAGAAGAAATACCATGGGGCCGCGGAAGGCAGTCTGAGGAAGTTGGATGTAGTGTAAGATAGAGCTGGAGAGGCAAACCCCAGGGCAGAAAATTATGGGAATGAACGGGGGGAAAGGCTAGATAAAGGCAATGGGGAAAGAGAATGTAAGGAGACAAAAAAAATCTTATTTGATGCTTTACAAAATATAAAAGCACTCAAAACAGTAGGGAAAAAAAATCACATAATACTGAAGAGAAACACACTTACCCTATAAACAGTCTGCAAAGTCCAGCAGGTCCAGTGGGGAGGACGATGTCACCGGAAGAGTGCTTATGAGATGTCGTGAACAGAAGCTGGTGATCCAGGAGGGGTCTGGACTTGATGAGTTCTGCAAAACCAAAACAAAGCATCCCAAGTAAGATAAATTGAACCAAAGGGGACCCAAAATCCTTCTCTCCCTGCTCCTATGGGGGGCATTCAGTACATAATTCTATATAGATCATAGTCCCAAATACATTACACACACACACCCTCCACATACACCCCCCCTATAAACATGGTGGTAATATCTATAATATCATATCCAGATAATTTCCTTCTTCCACAGCAGCACAAAAGACAGTAGCAACCATCACAAACAAATGGTATCACAACTGCTACACTTGCTAACATGAACATATACCCTTTCTCCATCGGTGAAATGCTCCCAACACACAGTCTCTATGTAAGAATCCATACAATGCACACATTTATTTTTAACCTGCTAAATAGTATTTGTATGTTTATCAGCGATGGAAGAAAGTGTTTAGAACATAAGGTTACTTATAGCTAAGCTTAACACTGCATAGATAGTATCTATAAAATACAGTATCTATTCTATAACACTGTGCACACTAGGCTTTTGACTTCAATGGGCACTGGATCAGACCCATTCTGAATAAATTAGAGCAAGATGCCTATGGAAGGCAAATACTAGGAAAGCTTGTTCCAGTGTGCTTTGGCACTGTGAATATTTGATGCCGGTAAATAAACAAAATAATGGCCTGATGGAGTTATTGTTATATCCTAACTAAAGAATTCAGTCATTAATTTACAAACAGCTTCTGTAGGCCAGCTGTATTCTCATCCTATACATGACTGCAATGATTTTTATACAAAATATGCCTTGTGAGGTATCATTTGAAAACTAATAACACACTGGTCAATAATATCATTGTAAATATATGTATCAAATGCTGTATGTGAAATTATGGATAGTCACTGATGTTATGCTTTGAAGTCTGTGACTAAAAGGTGTAAACCAGGCATGTCAGGGGGAGTTGATAAACAGGTTTTCTCCAGACAAAGGAAAGAGGCCGACACCTCAAACCCAGTGTGGCCAAATTCAGTGGGCTATTTATTTGTAGCAGACGCTGCAGCAGAAAGAGATCGTTTGCATAGCAGCAATCACCTGCAGGGGAGGAACCAGCATGGAGCCTTATCATCCAGACCTCGTGGTGCCTTTACTCAGCATGACTAATTAACTTTATCTGGGGATACTCTTCAGAAGAATACATTTCAGAGTTTCAGTGAATGATAAGGAGAGGGGGAGCAAACCCCTAAATGATCCTTCACCTTAAGGAGATAAAGAAACCAAGCTATTTGCTCTCTGTGATGAGTTCTGGCCAGGCCAGCCAGTAAAAAGCTGGAAAGAAGACTATAGGTGACAGAAAACCATCTTGAACAAAGACTGTATCGTACTAGGTTAAGTTTTAGACTTTTAGATGCTTGTAATCATCTCTACCTTTATCTT
>NW_020696026.1:0-4305 GCF_002925995.2 Terrapene triunguis | reverse complement strand
ATGCTCCCAATACTTCTGTTAGTCTTAAAGGTGCCACAGGACCCTCTATTACTTTTTGTAGTATTAATAGTGTTGATTAGCGGGAGTGCTAGGTGGACCACAGGATCAAAGAACCACTTTCCTTAACAATAAAGTCTAACTGTGTCAGTGATCTATTTACCTATGCTACTTCCATGATATTTTTTCCATGTACTCCATCTTTACAACATCTATGAACCCTAACTGTTCAGCCATTAGACCTGGTCAAAATTACTCATGCTAGCCATTTTCGTATCAGAGAATGTGGTATTCTTACAACTGAAATTTTCAATGTAAAATATCAATGGCTGGGTTTTTTAAATTGCCTTCTGGAATGAAATCCATGCTGACCAGAAAGGTACACAACTCCTAACTCAATTTTTATTCAGCTGTTATTCAAGACAGCTACAGTGGAATTTGCATAAGTACAAAATAACGAATGTTCCTGTCATAACTATAAAGGGAAGGGTGGCAGCTCTCCTGTGTACTGTGCTATGGAATCCCTCCTGGCCAGAGACTCCAAATCCTTTTACCTGTAAAGGGTTAAGAAGCTCGGGTAACCTGGCTGACACCTGACCCGAAGGACCAATAAGGGGGCAAGATACTTTCAAATCTTGGGGGTGGGAAAGGCTTTTGTGTGTGCTCTTTGTTTTAAGGGGTGGTTAGCTCTTGGGACTGAGAGGGACCAGACATCAATCCAGGTTCTCCCCATCTTTCTAAACAAGTCTCTCCTATTTCAAACTTGTAAGTAAAAAGACAGGCAAGGCGTCTTAGATTTACTTTGTTTTCTCAACTTGTAAATGTACCTTTTACTAGAGTGTTTATCTTTGTTTTTCTGTACTTTGAACCTAAGACAGAGGGGGGTCCTCTGAGCTCTTTAAGTTTGATTACCCTGTAAAGTATTTTCCATACTGATTTTACAGAGATGATTTTTACCTTTTTCTTTAATTAAAAGCCTTCTTTTTTAAGAACCAGATTGATTTCTCCTTGTGTTAAGATCCAAGGGGGTTTGGATCTGTATTCACCAGGAGTTGGTGGGAGGAAGGAGGGGGGACGGTTAATTTCTCCTTGTTTTAAGATCCAAGGGGGTTTGGATCTGTGTTCACCAGGGAATTGGTGAAAGGGTTCTCAAGGCTTCCCAGGGAGGGGATTCTTGAGATGGTGGCAGCGGGACCAAAGCTAAGCTGGTAGTTAAGCTTAGAGGTTTTCATGCAGGCCCCTACATTTGTACCCTAAAGTTCAAAGTGGGGATACAGCTTTGACAGTCCCCAAGACTTGGCCCACAGAAAATGGAAATGATCTTTTAGCTTCCTTAGGGCTCATGAATAATCATTGTCCTTGTGGGTCATTACAGTGCTCTCTCCTGCCTTGTACCAGCAGAGTGCTCTCCTACCCATTCTCCTGGGGGAACTGACTGAACAGTCTGTGTTCCAATTTCCCAACCTCTCCAGATGATAGACACCAGAGACTGATGGGAATTGGAACACCAGGTTTGAATACCTCTTGAATTCCAGTGATCTTCCAATCCTTATTGAAATTTCCCCCCTCAGCCATGTCTTTTCCCTGGTCTCGCTAGCGTTCCCTGTGGGTAGAGAACAGACAGAGTTTGGATATACAGAACAGAAAGGAGATTATTTATTGATGCTCCTGAAGAGAGACATCTGGTTCTCTCAGTCTTTTCAGCTCTCAGCTTGTATCAATAAAAAGGGTGTCTATACATTCTGGCTTTACATGCCATAAGCAGCATGCTGCTCATGGTCCACCAGCATGAAACTTTCTGACCCTTTGGAGGGCTGTGTCTGTCACAGAGGCCTGGTGGACAGCACTCGCACCACAGAAAGCTTTCCTTAGTGCCCCCTTCACTTCTTGGTTCCTCAGGCAGTAGATGAAGGGGTTAAGCATGGGGGTGACAATAGTGTACACGACCGACACCACCTTGTTCAAGTCAAAAGGGTGGATCTTCTTGGGCCGGGCGTACATGAAGAGGGAGGTTGAGAAGAAGATGATGACCACAGTGAGGTGGGAGGCGCAGGTGGAGAAGGCTTTCTTCCTCCCCTGGACAGTGGGGAGGTGCAGGATGGTGGCAATGATGCACAGGTAGGAGACAATGGTCACAGAGAGCGGGACCATCAGGATGATCAAGGCTAGCACAAAGTCCACCCTCTCCGCTAGTGACATGTCAGTGCAGGCCAGGTTCAGCACCGGGGAGATGTCGCAGAAGAAATGGTTGATGATCCCCGGTCTGCAAAACGTCAGTTGCGAGATGAAGGACACCTTGACCATGGAGATGGAGAAGCCACTTACCCAGGAGACAGCTGCCAGCTGCAGGCAGAACCGGTGGGTCATGATGGCCGGGTAACGCAGTGGGTTGCAGATGGCCACATAGCGGTCATAGGCCATGGAAGCCAGCAGGACACACTCAGTGCATAAGAGAGAGCTGAAGAAGTAGAGTTGGGTCATGCATCCCACAAAGGAGATGCTCTTGTTCTCCACCAGGAAATTCACCAGCAGTTTGGGGATGGTGACTGAGATGTACCAGGCTTCCAGGAAGGAGAGGTGACTGAGGAAGAAATACATGGGCTTGTGGAGGTGATGGTTTGTCTGGATCAAGGCAATGATGACCATATTCTCCAGGAGGGTCAGCACATAGGCCACCAGGAATATCACAAAGAGCAGTATCTGTAGCTCCAAGATTGTCGAGAATCCCAGCAGAATGAACTCCTGGACACTGGTGTTGTTCTCCTGCTCCATGGGGCCCTTGACAGTCTGCAGAGTCAGAAATAGACAGAAATAAGTGGTTGAAGTCACAGATGCCTGTTTTCTTGAGATCTTTCACTTCAGCACTTTACTTTGATATTCCTCATTATTAGACCCATATTCTAGTTTTTGAACGCCTCACCATTGTGGGAACTATGGCCCAGATTCTCAGACGGTGACTGCCGGTGCTACACCAATTTGCCCCAATAGAAGATCTCACTCAATATTACTCTAACAACTCAACCATCCTTAACTCAAAGCTATATGGGGGAGATTTTAAAATGCACCTAAGGGATTTAGGAGGGCAAGTCCTATTGAAAATCAGTTCAACTTCTATCGAAGATTCTTGTATGGCCACCTTCACTGTAGTATGTGAGCACTTGCATGTAGTTACCCTCACAACACCCACATGAGGTTGGGCCATTCTATTATGCCCATTTTACAGATGGAAAATGGACAGATGACCAGATTTTCAAAGTTAGTTGAGATGCCTACAGACGCAGATAGGCTTCTAGTGGAATTTACAAAAGGACCTAAGTTATTTAGGCACAGACAGTTGGTGGCAGAGCAGGAATGGATCCCAGGGTTTCTCAAGTCCCCAACTAGCCCCATAACTACTGGACCATCCCTCCTCTCATATGTGCTTTGGCACATTTGAAAATCTTTCCCATTGTCTTTAAGAGGGCATAAAGTCCCTGCAGGGAATTGCAGAATGCACAATGGCAGAGGAGATCTCTTGTTTACCAGCGGAAAGGGTTTGTGCACCCTGGAGCTATTTGCACACATTCTTGCATCTTCAATTACCTGCTACCAGTCAGAACAAAGGCCTGGAAATTGTTATAGGAAAGTCCAGTGAAGGCCTGTGTTCAATCTGCAGCAGTGGGTCAGAAAAAGGATCAGATATGTTAGGATGCATCAGGATATCAGTAGGAATCTGCCTACTTAAAGGCAACGAAGAAAAAAATCAGATCTCAATTACAATGTGGCAGATCAAGAATAATGCTAACAACTTTCACCACAGAGGGAAAAGGAATGGATACACTTTATGTGTAAGGTAATAAGAGGTATGTTACTGGATTAAGAATCAAGCTTCCTGGGGTCTATTCCTAGTCCTGCCACTGAGTTATTGATCAATTCACCTCACTGTTCAATTCCTCAGTTTCCCCATCCATCATGTAGTGATAATAAACCTACCTTCATAAAGAGCTTTATAGAATGGAATAATTAATAACAGGATGGGTCATATTTGATGTTAATTCATGTCACAAATGATTCCAGATATGTCACCTGTCTGTGTGTCATTCTGAAGCCTAGAGTGTCTATTGAGTCAGTGTAAAGTGGTGGAAAGAACCCCAAGCATGGAGGAGGGCTCTTTTTGTTCAGAATATCACCAGCTTCAAACATCACTTGGACTTGTGGTTCCCTGCCATCCTATTTTTAAGTTCTCAGCCATTCTGACGTTACAAATTACACCTCTGCAGTGGACAGCTACAGTAAGGCAGGAATACATTCCATGGCAAGCATCCTAGA
>NW_020696025.1:2205-9501 GCF_002925995.2 Terrapene triunguis | reverse complement strand
GACAACAACCCCCACGGTAGATTTGCCCACGCCAAAGTGGTTCGCGACTGACCGGTAGCTGTCCGGCGTTGCAAGCTTCCAGAGGGCTATGGCCACTCGCTTCTGGACAGTCAGGGCTGCTCGCATGCGGGTGTCCTTGCGCTTCAGGGCAGGGGACAGCAACTCACAAAGTTCCAGGAAAGTCCCCTTCCGCATGCGAAAGTTTCGCAGCCACTGGGATTCATCCCAGACCTGAAGCACTATGCGGTCCCACCAGTCCGTGCTTGTTTCCCGGGCCCAGAATCGCCGTTCAACAAAATCCACATGCCCCATTGCCACAGTGATGTCCTGGGCGCTGGGGCTCGTGGTTTCTGACAGCTCTGTGCTACTCTCCGACTTCAGGCCCTCACGGCGGTGCCGTAGCCTCCTCGCCTGATTACTCTGCATCTGCCTCAGGGTAAGGTGTATGATAAGGTGCGAGGCGTTGAGAACGGCCACAACTGCAGCGATGGTCGCAGCGGGATCCATGATCGCAGTGCTGTGGCGTCCGCGCTGTCACTGATCAAAAAGTGCGCGAACTGATTTCCCGCCGCTTTCAGGGAGGGAGGGAGGGAGGGCGGTAGTGACTGACGGATGACGACAGTTACCCAAAAGCACCCTCGCCACATTTTTTTACCCAGAAGGCATTGGCGGATCGACCCAGAATTCCAATGGGCGGCGGGGACTGCGGGAACTGTGGGATAGCTGCCCACAGTGCACTGCTTCCAATGTCGACGCTTTCCCTGGTAGTGTGGACTGACAAAGTCGAATTACTGTCCTTAGTGTAGACACATACGTTCGACTTTCTAATATCGATTGCACATATTCGATTTAACTAAAATCGAACTACTCTCGTAGTGTAGACATACCCTAAGACTGCTCCCCAAGCAAAGACCATACTCTGTCTTTTCTCCTTTAAAATCTCTTCCTTTGTTCCTCAACAGTCCTGATGTGGTTTCTTTTCATTACCCTGGCTGTGGGGGTCTCTCTGAATTTGAATGTCCTCCATCCTTATTATGGCTAATGGTTCATTGTGGTTTTGCATCTATGGCTTTCTAAGACCTTCCTAGCTCCATTGTTACCATAACTCTTTTCTGTTTGTTAGTACTGTTCTCATTCTTATCTTATTGTAAATCAGTGACATACACATTTTCTGCCTGCCACCTCATCCCGTCTCTGCACTCCTTTAGGTGCATTCTATTCCTTCCTTCAATTTGGTTGAATGTCACTAATGAACATCTCCATTTTTTGAGTCAGTACAGAAATCTCAACTTCAACACAGCACCTCTGTTGAACTTCCCTTCACTTGAGGCCACACTGGTTGCTCAGAAGAGGAGCTGGCTCAGTTTGCAGCATATCTAGTGCCGCCAGCAGATGACTAGAAATTGGCCAGAGGTTCTCAAAAATAATAATAATAATAATAATCAGGAGACCTTTGGGCTTCATGGGCTCCAAAGTTTCTGGTTCATTGTAGGGTGGACCATAAATACGAATCGTTTAGGAAAAAATCACCATAAAAAGCTTTCAATCATAGCCTGTCTTTACAGTGAAATGTACTAGAAACTTTAAAATGAAGCCAGATATTAGCACTGACATTCAAAGCCACCCAGAATGCACGGCAGGGAGTGTGAGTAAAGAAGTTATGCACATCAATTTATGCTGCATTTTGTCTGTTACCCTAGATGCAGCTTTAACATATGGCCCAGCTCCCCTTTATTTCATTCATTTTTCCTCATGTAACCTCATGGAATCCAGAACATGGTCCTATAAATTCATAAGGATAAACTGTATCAGCTACTATATATAGCCCAGCATGTCATAACATGAATCAATACATCTGAACTTCATGCAATGGCTGCTCTTCTAGCATCTCTCTTCTGGGGTCAGTGGGAATGAACCAACACTTTTGTGGACTAAAAAGGGGTGCTAAAAAGTGATATTCTTTCTCTCACTGTAGTAAGCCTCTGTTCACATTAGGATGCAGTGCTGCCAAATTCAGTCTGTTTTCCAAGGGCTCAATCCTTTTCCCATTGAAGTCAATGATAAAACTCCGCTTGTCTTGAATGCTGGCAGAATTGGGACCCAACTGAAAAACCATTGAGCAGGGGTGGCCAAACCATGGCTCGCAAGCCGCATGCAGCTCTTTTACTGTTAAAGTGCAGCTCATGGAAGCCTCCCACCCACCCCTTCTCCACCTATCAGGCTGGGGGGGGGTGAGCTTGGAACCTCTGTCTTGTAGTGGGGTAAGGGCTTCTGCCCAGTGGCAAGGAGGATTTCGGGGCTTCAGCCCTGCAGGGCATACCTGCTGGGGATTGGGGTTTCAGTAATAGCGGGGCTGAAGTCTTGAGCCCTGACAGGTGCCTCTTGTGGGGCTGAAGCCCCAAGCTCTAGCAGGCATGCCCAGGCTCTTGAACTTCTGAAAATTGTTGTATGTGGCTGAGAAGGTCAGTAAGTTTTCCCACCCTGCCATAGAGGGTATCAATGGCTGACTTTCCCCTTAGCAGGGCAGTTTGAAGTCCTTCCTTCTGCTCCATTTATGCTGGGAAATTTGGATCTAAATGATAGGCCTCAAAGAACCAGGTTTCATCCTTTTACAAACAGTAAATTATTTATTTCATAAATGCTGACTCACATAACTGAGATGAGTGTGTTAAATCAAGAAATGCCACGTCTTACCATGCTGAATGCTGTGAAGACTATAGTTAAAAAGTTCTCTGAAGATAGGGTTACCAACTTTCTAATTGCACAAAACTGAACACCCCCACCCTGAGGCCCAGCCCCAGGCTCACTCCATCTTTCTCCCTCCCCCCATTGCTCGCTCTCCCCCACCCTCACTCACTTTCACTAGATTGTGGCCACGGATTGGGAGGGGGTGCAAGCTCCAAGATGAGGGGTTCAGGGTGCAGGAGGGGGCTCTGGGCTGGGGCCAAGGGGTTCAGGGTGTGGGAAGGGGTGCAGGCTCCAGCTGGGGGTGTGGGATCTGGGATGCGGCCTTGGATGAAGGGTTTGGGGTATAGGAAGGGGCTCTGGACTGGGGCAGGGGGCACCAGAAGGGAATTTGGATGTGGGAGGGGGCTCAGGGCTGGGGCAGGAAGTTGTGGGGCAGGAGGGGGTGTGGGCTCTGGGAGGAAGTTAGGGTGCGGGAGGGGATTCCAACTTGGGGCAGGTTGAGGTATGGAAGGGGATTTGCGGTGTGGCTCCAGCTGGTCAGCACTTACCTCAGGCAGCTCCCGGAAGCGGCTGGCACGTCTGGCCGGGTGCTCTGTGCAATGCCCATGCCAGCAGACACCACCCCCACAGGCACTGCCCCCACGGCTCCCATTGGTTGCGGTTCCTGGCCAATGAGAGCTGTGGAGCTGCCGCTTGGGACGGAGGCAGCGAGTGGAGCACCTATAGCCACCCCTATGCCTAGGAGCCAGATATGCCAGTTACTTCTGGGAGCCAGGGAGCCTGCCTTAGCCCCGCCCCTCGGACTTTTAGCAGCCCAGTCAGCGGTGCTGACCGGAGCCACCAGGGTCCCTTTTCGACTGTGCGTTTCGGTCAAAAACCAGACACCTGGCAACCCTATCTGCAGATGAAAAAATGAGCTAAGCACTGGGACATGCTTTTCCAGGGCCTCTATCGCCACAGGGGGCTAGAACCAGTTAGGTGGGGCTAATTCTCCACTACCTTGTACTTGTAGCCCAGATCGGATCTGTCCCCCTACGCAACTGCAAAACCAGGCCCCTGTGGATGGGAAGCTGCGAACAGCGGCTCTGTAGCTTTGCGGCGGGGGTACATAGAGGGGTCCGGGAGCTGGGGCCGCTCCGCATGCCGGGACAGGCGGCAAAGAGCGAGATCACACGCGCGCAGCCGGCCTGCGCAAGCGCATTGCGGAAGCCATCCCTACGCCCCCCCCCCCCCCCGGGGATTTAAAGGGCCAGCTGCCGGGGGCCCTGCCGGGCTGCCCAGGATCCCATCTGCTTGCAGGGCAAGGAACCGGCCACCTCAGGGCAGGCGGGAGTGACGCGCCAGGCCCATGCGGGGAGCGGCCGCCCCCTCAGCCTGGATTCTCTGGATCGCGGACATTCCAGGGGAGATAAGCGGGGTGGGCGGGGGAAGCGGCCGCTTGCCCTGCTCCGCCCGCTCCCGGTCCCTGCGCCCCCGCCGGGATCGCGCCGTGCCCCGGTCTGGGGGATTCCAGCTGCAGCTGGAGCTCGGGAGCGGACGCGCCAGCCCTAGGCCCGTTATGGAGCCCGGGAAGCTCCTGAGCGGCGGAGCCTCCGTGGCCGCGGTGCTGCCAGCGGGCGGGAGCGGGGAGCGCCTGGGGAGCGCCACCCCGAAGCAGTTTTGCGCCCTGCTGGGCAGGCCGCTCATCAGCTACACGGTGCGGGCGCTGGAGAGGTAAAGAGCCGCCCCACCCCCTCCAGGCACCCCCGGGGACATGGCTTCCCACAGCCCCGTCTGCCGCCGCCTGTCCGCCCCACAGCCCAGCCCCTCCTACACCCCGGGACACCGCCCCGCCTCCACCCTCTTCCTCCCAGCAGCCGCTCCTGTCCCTCCCCCCGGACTGCACACCCCACCCTCTGGGATTAAACTCCCTATTGCTCCCTTCTGCCTTCACCTCGAGCCAGTGCTACCTGCCTGCCGCACCCTGCCCTGTGCAGCTTGGGGGCTCGGCCCCTTTCACCCCGAGCCCAGCTGCCACCCTCCGAACCCCAGATCCCTCCCTGGGGTTCTGGCACCAGCTTGTCTCCTCCTTAGGGTGCCCAGATAGCAAGTGTAAAAAATCAGGACTGGGGTCGGGGGGGTAATAGGTATCTATATAAGAAAAAGCCCCCAAAATTGGGATTGTCCCTATAAAATTGGGACATTTGGTTACCCTACTCCTCCTGCCACCCACCATTCTGAGGCGCTTTGCCACTGGCTTCATGCTCCAGGACTCGTCACCTGCTGAGTTCCCGCTCCCTCAGCTCTTGCATACTCTGCTTGTTTACTGCCCCCCCACCCCCCATGTATCTCTTCTTCCCTGGGCTTGTCTGCCCTCTGCTTCATATCCCTGGAGCAGTTGTCCCTTGTTGCATGCCCACTCCCAAATACACTTGGCAAAGTTGGGAACCCCCTACCCCACCTGGACTCAGAATCATAACCAATTCTATTTCTACTCCTGAAAAAAATCCATGGGTTTTATTGAGGGCTGGAGTAAAACAAGTGCAACTCCTGATGTGGTGAGCGTGAGCTGCATCCACTTATATGATGGTGAATTTGGCTCTGTTTCTACAACAGTATAGCTATTGTTAGAATTACATGCTTCGGATAAGCAAGTGTTTCTCTCTGATATCAAAATATTTATATATTAATCAGTTCTAGTTAAACCAAACAAGTCACGTCTGACTGTTCCTAATATGATTCTCCTGAGCTAACTTTTCTGCCCATAGCCAAAGCTTTTGGCAATGAAGGTGGGGTTAGTGTTGACTGACATTCCTGAGAGAGAGGGAGAAATCACATCCTCCAGTGCAGAAATCACTACAGGCCTCCTTTATGCCTGCCCCTGGCATCACATATGCATTAATACCCTGCCTTAATAGAAAACATGAACTGTCTTGTGGATTTAATTAAAGCTCAGTTGAATTGTAAATTGATACCCAACATAATGCAAGGCTGCATCTGTGGCTCTTCTTTTTTTTATGCTGAATTAAAGAATTCAAGTATCGGGACACTTCAGTTAATATTTTTTCCATTTTACAAGGTTGCTGGATTTTAGACATGTGACTGTCTGTGGATGGGTAATAAATGTTAACATAGTACACAGGCCTGGACCTTGGGAGACACATACTATAGACCAGGGTTGAGCAAACTTCGGCCCGCCAGCAGTTTTAATCCGGCCCTCGAGTTCCAACTGGGGAGTGGGATTTGGGGCTTGCCCCCGCTCCGGTGCTCCAGCTGGGGAGCAGGGTTGGGGGCTGCTCCACGCGGCTCCCAGAAGCAGTGGCATGCCTCACTCCCCCTCACCCCCCCCCCCCGCCCCTATGCATAGGGGCAGCAAGGGGCCTCCGCTCTGCATGCTTCCCCCACAGCTCCCGTTGGCCGGGAACCACAGCCAGTGTGGGCAGTGCCTGCGGACAGGGCAGCGTGCAGAGCCACCGTGCCTTGCCTCGCGTAGGTGCCAGAGAAGGGACATGCCGCTGCTTCTGGGAGCCTGCACCCCGTGCCGCAACCTCCTGTCCCCTTTACTGTTAGTGCCCCAGCAAGTCAGATTGCCTAAGCAGGCCTGCTTTGCTTTTCTTCTCTGAGGCTATAACCAGTGTAATTGCCTACTGTACTGCCTGATCCCCCTCCCACCCTCCTGCACCCCCCGATCCCTCCCCAGGCCCCCCCCTGCACCCCCAACCCCTCATCCCTAGCCCCACCCAAGAGCCCGCACCTCCAGCCAGAGCCTGCACCCCTTCCCCCACCCCAACCCCCTGCTGTAGCTCTGATCCCCCTCCTGCCCTCCGAACCTCTTGGTCCCAGCCCGGAGCATCATCCTACACCCCAAACTCCTCAGCCCCAGACCCACCCTGGAGCTCACCCCCCCCCGCTAGAGCCCCCCCCCCCCCCTTGTACCCCACTCCCATGCCCCAGCCCCTTCCCACACCCTGAACTCCTAATTTCTGGCTGCACCCTGGAGCCTACCCCTACCCCAACCAGAGCCCTCATCCCTTCCCGCACCCCAACCCCAATTTTGTGAGCATTCATGGCCCACTATACAATTTCTATTCCCAGATGTGGCCCTCGGGCCAAAAATTTGCCCACTCCTGTCCTAGGCTAACAAACTCATTGGCCATCATTCTGTTTAGCGCAAATGCAACAGAATGTAGTTAGTGGACCAATATCTGCTATATATTATCCAAAAATAAAATGGCAACTTTTTTTCTCATTTGATTTACATCACCCGTTTGATTTATGAATTCAGTATTCAAAGTATACACAAAAAAGCATTTTCCTTGAAGGGACTTTGCAATGATCCAAGACCTTCTGGTTCCAATGCCTCCAGAGTGTCTTGTCTGTTGACATATACCTAGTGGCAGGAGGCAGACCTTCCAATTCTAAAGAAAGGAGGGAATATACCCTTCCATACATTTTCAATCTTGCAGAAAAACCTCTGTTGTCAAAGATTAGGAAGCTGAACTCCAGCTAGTTACTCAGTTGAAACATGAACAGGTGTGTCAAAGGATTTCATCTGCCAAGAATCTGCTACAATAAATTTTTCTTGAGGCTTGTCGGTTATGTCCTTCACATATTGTATTCTGGCTTCCC
>NW_020696025.1:0-2195 GCF_002925995.2 Terrapene triunguis | reverse complement strand
GTCTTAAGGACACTTGTCACAGTTCAGAACTACTGCACCTATATTCTCCCTCCCTGTTGAGCAAGGGAACACACTTCTAGGCTTCATTCTCCCTGCCATCACCTCTTTTGGGCAGATACCCGCATCTTTCTTTCCTGACTGGGGTTTTTCCAGGCTGCACTGTTCCCTGCTTCACTGTTAGTGCCCCAGCAAGTCAGATTGCCTAAGCAGGCCTGTTTTGCTTTTCTTCTCTGAGGCTAACCAGTGTAATTGCCTACTGTTATAAAGGTACCACCCAGCTCTTTTTAAGCAGGCGAGTTTATTCTTAAGGTAAAACCATTACAGAGAAAACATTAAGAACAGTGATAGATCCTTCATGCATGCTAATAAGCTTACTGAAGACCACTCCAACAAAGGCTTTGGTAGGTGGCCAGTCCTTCAAACGTGTCCCTAAGGAGTGGGGCACCTCTTTGGACAGTGGGTCCTGTGTGTTTGCTGGATCAGAAAGAAGGGTCTGTGTCAGTTTAAATTCAAGATATTTATCCTAAAATCCTCTCTTTGTTGGGCTCTGGAGAATCCAGTTTGAACCACTCTATGTGAGTTTCTCTCGGTGGTGGTACCTCTGTAGAAGTGTTACAAATTGACTGGATCTGCCTAATCAGCCCTGACTGTTGTTAGTTCCTGGAGGGCTGTGGTCACCTACTGTAATCTGCCAGGGTATAGGCAGCTTACCTTGCAAGTGGAGCAGAACTTAGCTTGGTGGTTATGGTAGTAGTTTGGGTAATGGCAGGCGAAGATCCAGGGTTCAGGCTCCAGCCCAAAGGTGACATTGGAGTCACGGTTGAGGGGCCAAGCCAAAAGTCAGAACTGGAGTCAGAAGCGAAAGGGTAAACCAACGTCATGGTCAGAGCCAGGAGCCAGCAATCACATCTAAGCTAAAGGGTAAGCTGGAGTCAAAGTCAGCCAAGAGTCTGAGTCAGGAGTCAGAAACCAGAATTGAGCTAGAGCAGGGCTTGGAGCAAGGACTGAAGCAGTAGTGAGAACAGGATAAACACAGCTGCAGGCTTCGTACATATTGAGCAGCCACTGGGGTGGTGTTGCTGCAAGGCTCAGATAGCAGCCTGATGGCTCCTTTGGCCAATCAGGAAGTGTGGGGTAAGGGCTTATTGGGCCCACCTGAGCTTGCTGGGTTGCCTTGTGAATATTTTTTTTTTCCGCTCGGTCCCAGGGAGAATCAGCCCCCGAAACCGTACAGCGTGCGGCCTTGGCGTTTCAGGGCGTAGACCACATCCATGGCTGTTACCGTCTTGCGCTTGGCGTGCTCGGTGTAGGTCATGGCATCACGGATCACATTCTCCAGGAAAACCTTCAGCACCCCGCGAGTCTCTTCATAGATCAGCCCCGAGATACGCTTCACACCACTGCAACGAGCCAGACGGTGGATCGCAGGTTTCGTAATGCCCTGGATGTTATCCCGCAGGACCTTCCGGTGCCTCTTAGCACCTCCTTTTCCTAGGCCCTTTCCACCTTTCCCGCGTCCAGACATACTAACGCCAACAAAACAAAACACTATAAGGCTGAGAGCCACCTCTGCCAGGGCCGGCGCTTCCATTTAGGCGACCTAGGTGGTCACCTAGGGTGCCAGGATTTGGGGGGGTGGTATTTTGCCGCCATTGGCGGCAATTCGGCGGCGGGGGGTCCTTCCGCGTCTTCGGTGGCAATTCTGCGGCGGGTCCTTCACTCGCTCCGGGACCCGTCGCCGAAGTGCCCCGAAGACCGGGAGTGGGGAGGGCCCCCCCCCCCCCGCCGCAGAATTGCCGCCGCCGACCGGGAGCGCGGAAGGACCCCCGCCTAGGGCGCCAAAAACCCTGGCGCCGCTCCTGACCTCTGCCCAGATACCTTCTCCCATGAAATAACAAACAATCCCTGGCCCATAATGACACACAAACAATCTTAATATAGTAAGATCTCCCAAAGGTATTGTAGGCTATTGCCATATTTGTCACAATACTGACCATCTTTATTAGGATGTGTCAGTTCATCCAGTTTTTGTCCAGGTTCCTTATGGTAAAGTCCTTGTGATGTCCAAGCAACTTTAACAGAGAGAGGTTCCCTCTGGAATTACTCTATCTAGCAGAGATGTTTTTATGATGAGTTCAGGCTAGTGTCAGATTCTATAATTTACCATTGCTTGAAGACTTGATTTATTTAAACAC
>NW_020696024.1:3659-8895 GCF_002925995.2 Terrapene triunguis | reverse complement strand
GGGGGGGCCGGGCCGGGCTTTGCGGTTCCGCTGCGGAGGCTCCGAGCCCGGGCGGGTCCCGCGGGGACCGGGGACGTGTCCCAGCCACGTGGACTCGCCTCCTGGGGCGGGGCCGAGCGGGACTCGGGGCGGGGCCGCAGCTGAAGCGCCGGGAGCCGGGAGCTGAGAGCGGGGCTGGGCCGGGCCGGGGACGCTGCGGAGCCGGCGGGATGCAGGTGCGTGTGTCGGTGCAGGGCCGTGCGAGGGCGATGGTGCAGTGACTGTGGGTGCAGTGAATGCAGTGGGGGGCCGTGTGGCTCTGGGTGCAGTGAATGCAGTGCGTGTTTCTGACACAGCGCACACTGGTGCCTCCCTGGGCTGGGTGCAGTGAATGCAGTGCGTGCAGTGGGGGGCCGTGTGGCTCTGGGTGCAGTGAATGCAGTGGGTGCAGTGGGGGGCCGTGTGGCTCTGGGTGCTCTGTGCTGGGTCTGTGTGTTGGCGTGAGACCCCGTGTGCATGGTGTGCCCACCTGTGCGGCGTGCGCCGGTGGGGTCCCTGCATTGGCCATGGGGGTACCGGGGAGCGGCTGTGAGGGTGTTCTGTGTGCGGGGCTTTGCCGGCGTGTGGCCGTGGGGTGCGGTGTGGGGCAGGGCTGTGTGGCCAAGGGGTGCCGCGTTGGGCAGGGCTGTGTGGGGCAGGGCTGTGTGGCCGTGGGGTGGTGGGGGGCTGTGTGGTGCGGTGTGGGGCAGGGCTGTGTGGCCGAGGGGTGCGTGTGGGGCAGGGCTGTGTGGGGCAGGACTGTGTGGCCAAGGGGTGCTGTGTGGCTGTGGGGTGTGGTGTGGGGCAGGGCTGTGTGGCCGAGGGGTGCTGTGTGGCTGTGTGGTGCGGTGTGGGGCAGGGCTGTGTGGCCGAGGGGTGCGTGTGGGGCAGGGCTGTGTGGCCGAGGGGTGCTGTGTGGCTGTGGGGTGTGGTGTGGGGCAGGGCTGTGTGGCCGAGGGGTGCTGTGTGGCTGTGTGGTGCGGTGTGGGGCAGGGCTGTGTGGCCGAGGGGTGCGTGTGGGGCAGGGCTGTGTGCAGCAGGGCTGTGTGGCCAAGGGGTGCCGTGTGGGTCACGGCTGTGTGGCCAAGGGGAGCTGTGTGGGGCAGGGCTGTGTGGCCGAGGGGGGCTGTGTGGTGCGGTGTGGGGCAGGGCTGTGTGGCCGAGGGGTGCGTGTGGGGCAGGGCTGTGTGGCCCGGGCAGGCTGTGGGAGGCTGTTGTGCGTTTCGCTGTGCCCAGCGGGCGCTGTCTGTCTGTGCCGGGTGGCCGGGGCCTGGCGCTGGCTGTTCTGTGTGTGTGGCGAGGAGCTGGGGGGTGCTCGGGGGGTGGCTCTTGCTGGTTCTGTGCTCTAGGGTTGTTGGGGGTAGGGGGCCCCCTGCAGGCTTTGGTCACCCTGCCAAAGGGCTCTGTGCCCACCCTGGGGCCCGGTGGGGGACGCTCCCTGCCCTGCACCCTGGCCGGATCTGTGTGTACGATGGGCATCTGGTGGCATTGTCAATCATGCTAGAGTGGGTGCTCCATCCTGCCCAGCGGGCCTGGCCCAGCCCAGCTTGGGGTGTCTCTGTCTAACGCACGTCCTGCGGGCATCTCTGCCAGTGGCAGGGGAAGCCCCAAGGCATGCTGGGTACGCTCTGTATGCCAGGGCTGGGTGGCATTCACACAGACGAGGCACCTTAGAGCGGGGTGGACACGCAGGGTCAGACGGCGCCAGAGGGTGCCAGGGAGCTGGGACAAAACAGAGCAGGAGCGGGGCAGCTGGAGAGCCAAGGAGCTTGCACTGTCCATAAAGCACCTCGGCCGACTCGGAGCACCCTGCAGTGGGCGTCTCCAGAGGGCCCCACCACGGAGACGCTGCGCTGGGCTGGGGCCTTGTCCTGTTGCCGCCTGCCCTGGAAGAGCAGCACCTGATATGGCGTCGCCCGTGGCTCTGGTCGGTGGAGACGAGGACCGACCGCGGCCAGGCCCACGGTGCTACCTTGGCTTCTGGCGGGGGCTGCAGACACAGTCACTGCGCCAGAGCAGGGCGCGGGGCGCCCGGATGCCCCAGAGCAGCCTCCCCACTGGCTCAGCCTCCCGCAGCCGTGGCCAGCTGGCGCCGAGCAGATAGCGGAGCATGGCATGGCCAACCCGGGGGCTGTGACTCACCCCGCTCGGCACACGCCCGGGGATCCCGCCGTGCACCCCACATGGTGCCTCGCTGGGGCTCCAGGCGCTCCACGCTGCACCAAAAGGCCAGGCCGCGGCGGAGTCGGACGCCACCGGAGGGAGACTCAGCCCATGAGTTACATGAACCCCCACGCTGGGCTCCGGCAGGGGGGTGACGCTGCTACTTGTCCCCCCCAGGCTGTCCCCAGCTCTGGTCTCAGGATGAGCTTGCTGCTAGTGTCTCTGCTGCTGGCTGTGACTCCTGGCTGGGCCGCGCCCAAGGACAGCGCCAACAGGTATGGGAAAGCAGGTCTGCCACGGCCCTGCCAGGTGGGCGGGATGGAGAAGGGAGCCCGAGTGGGGAGCGGGGCAGGAGCATTGCCTGGGGGAGCGCCCTGCAGGGGGTGCTGTGGGGAGCGGGGCCATAGCACTGGCTGGGGGGGCACTCTGGGGAACCGGACTGGAGCCCTGGCTGGGAGGGGCCAGGCCAGAGCCCTGGCTGCAGGGGGTTGGTGTTGGGGGGTAGGGCCAGAGCCCTGCCTGCAGGGGGGTTGCTGGGGGGCGCAGAGCCCTGGCTGCAGGGGAGGTGCTGGGGGGATGGGGCCGAAGCCCTGGCTACAGGGGGGTTGCTGGGGGTGGGTGGGGCCAGAGCCCTGCCTGCAGGGACGGGGTGCTGTGAGGAGCTCTGGTGTCTGTACTGCCCCATTGGCTGCTCTAAGTCCCTGTGCTGTGCTGTGGGGCTGGATCCCGCCCCTGTGACCCTTGTTTCCCCGTTTGTTGCTCCCAGGCCTGAGGGCCCTGCTGCGGAGCCTGTTCCCAACCTTCTGCACCCCGAGCCGGAGGAGCTGCGGTGAGTCCAACTCCCCCAGGGAGGGACCCCAGGCCTGGGGCTGAGCAGCTGGCAGGGAGCCCAGCCTGTGGAGGGACAGGTCTGTGGGGGTGTTGCTGGGGCCCCACCCCCTGGATGTGTCGTTGTGGGGTGGGTGGGGGGCACTGACTGGGGTGGGATCTGCCTGTCTGGAGGGGGCAGGCTTTGCAGGAGGCTTTGCTGCAGTGATGCGCCCGGCTGGGGCCCGGACAGAGCGACCTGGGACGGGGGGCAGGGGAGTCCCATGCTGGGGACAGGGAGTTGGGCAGGACAAAGAGAATCAGAGAAAACATAAGCACAGCCAATGGTCCAGCTGGCCCAGGAGCCTGTCTGCCGGTGCCAGGCACTTCACAGGGAGTGAACAGAACAGGACAACTGTGACCCTGCCCCTGTCATCCAGTCCAGCTTCTGGTCTAGGGACGCCCAGAGCAGAGGGTGTGTCCCTGCCCAGCCTGGCTAATAGCCACTGATGGACCTGTCCTCCAGGAACTGAGCTAGTTCTTTTAGAACCATTCTAGTCTTGGCCTTCACAACCTCCTCTGGCAAGGAGTTCCACAGGTTGACTGTGCGTTGTGTGAAGAAATACTTCCTGTTGTTTGTTTAAACCTGCTGCCTAATAATTTCATTTGGTGACTCCTTGTGTTATGTGAAGGAGTAAGTAACACTTCCTTATTTACGGTCTCCACACCAGTCCTGATTTTATAGATCTCTATCATATCCCCCCTTAGTCGTCTCTTTGCCAAGCTGAACAGTCCCAGTTTTATTAATCTCTCCTCGTATGGAAGCCGTTCCAGACCCCTAATAATGTTTGTTGCCCTTTTCTGAACCTTTTCCAATTCCAATAGATCTTTTTTAAGATGTGGGCGTATCATGGATTTATACAGAGGCAATATGATATTTTCTGTCTCATCATCTACCCCTTTCTTAATGATTCCCAACATTGTTCACGTTTTTGACTGCCGCTGCACATTGAGTGGATGTTTTCAGAGAACTCTCCACAGTGACTCCACGATCTCTTTCTTGAGTAGTAACAGCTAATTTAGATCCCATCATTTTATCTGTAGAGTTGGGATTCTGTTTTCCAATGTGCATTACTTTGCATTTATCAACCTTGAATTTCATCTGCCATTTTGTTGCCCAGTCGCCCTGTTGGGTCCCACGGATGAGTGCAGCAGGGGCAGTGCCCATGGGAGCAGTTGGGGGGCAGAAGGGACCCCACTTGCCCTGCTGGCTCTAGGCCTGGTGCACTGCAGCCTGAGGCCTGCCCCAGAGCAGAGCGGGCAGAGGACCAGCCAGGGATGATACATGCCCATGGCCTTGGCAAACCGTTCCTGGGGTTAATTCCCTGAGTCGGGTTTGTCCAGCCTCGCCTTGGCCCTTTCTCTGCTCTCCCCTGCCCCTGCCGTTCCTTTCCCCCATGCCCCCCTGCCCCCCGCAGCCCTCCGCCCGGCCTCACTCTGCTCCTTGTTCCAGGCTGTTGCAGAGCTACCTGCGGCGCGTCCGGCAGATGGCACAGGATCCTGCTCACATGACGAGGGAGCAGGGTAAGGGTCACGTCAGTGCCAAGCGAGGGGGGGCTGGGCCCTCGGGTAGCTGTGCTCATGCTGGGACCGGGGGGTGAGGGCCCCCCCGCGGTGCCCAGTGCCCGTTGGCTCTCACACAGCGATGGCAGCTGACACATTCCAGCCCCGTTCTGGGGCAGGGGGTACCCAGGTGCCATGCAGACACCCCGCCCCCCCGGCACTCCTGCTACAGCCGCTCACCCCCCCCCAGTGCCCGGCCCCCCGTGACTCCCCCTCTCTCGCAGTGCTCCTCTACCTCTTCGCGCTGCACGACTACGACCGGAGCGGGCAGTTGGATGGGCTGGAGTTCATGCAGCTGCTGATGGAGGTGGTATCCCAGGAGGCCCAGGGGCAGCCTTCTCCTGACGCGGTAGGTGCCACTCAGACCCCCCGTCCCCCCCAGGGGCTGGGGGACCAGGGGCCAGCTGGGCAGGGGGGTGGGTGCATCTCCCCTGGGCTGAGATCTGCACCTGGCTGGTGACTGGCAGCCTCCCTCTCCCCACAGAGCACGGGCAGCAGCAAGGAGACCCCGGGGGTCTCCCGTGGGGGGCAGAGCTCAGGCACCGCATGGTGCAAAGGGCCACTCCCAAGACAGGCCCCTTACCCCATTCCCCACCCCTGAACCAGCCAGTCCCCGCCCTGGGGC
>NW_020696024.1:0-3649 GCF_002925995.2 Terrapene triunguis | reverse complement strand
GCCCTGGGGCCGGATGGGAGCCAGCGCCCCCTACAGGAGACAGGCCCCATGTCCCATTCCCCACCCCTGGCCAGGTGGGAGCTGGCGCCCCCTACAGGGAACAGGCCCCATCCCCCTGCCCCACCCCTGGGCCAGCCAGTTCCCGCCCCGCAGTCTGCTCCCTGCCAGTGCTGTGCGACTGTCCCATCTCTTCTCTCCTGCCCTGTACCCATTCCCCCGGCAGGTGATCATGGTGATAGATGGGATCCTGGAGACTCAAGACCTGAACGGGGACGGGTTACTGAACCCCTCGGAGCTCCTGCTGCCCCCAGCCCAGGGCCAGCCTCCCCCGACTGACGCCCCCGACGGAGAAGGGGTTGTGCAGTGGGCACCTGAGGAGCCAGAGCAACGTGCCGTGGCCCTGGAGCTGCCAGGCGCCCAGGGGGCAGCAGGCCCCGGCGTGGAGCTCCCAGAGGCAGCGGGGCCCTTAGCAGAGCAGCCAGAGGCTGAGGGCCTCTTGCTGAGCCGGACGGGGCCAGAGGCGGCTCAGCCTGAAGAGGAGGCTGCTGGGGCCCCCAATGCTGAGATCTAGGCCCCGCCTAGATCCATGGAGAGCTCAGGGCATGGCCAGGGCAGATCAGAGCTGGCACGGGGGCTGCAGGTGGGGGGGCTGCTGTGCACAGAGAAACCGAGGTGGTGGTGGGGAAACATCTGCCAGGGACCCCCCCCCCACACACACTCTGGATCTGGCTGAGTGGTGCCGGGGAGGGGAGGGGAGGGGAGGGGGAGCAGGGGGCTGCCTCCCTCCCCAGCCCTGGGGAAAGCAGCTGGGCTCAGCCCCTGCCGAGCCCATCCTGTGGGGGGCGATTCCTGTGAGGAGCGTGTGAGACGCCCCTCGGGACAAGGGGCTGTGGAGAGGCAGGTACCTGACCCCTCCCTGGGCTGGGGGGCCCAGGGGCCGCCCCAGGCGCTGCAGGCACAGCATCAAAGCAGGGTTACCCTCGCCAGCTCTGACCTGTCCCTGCCAGAAGCTGTCTGGCTGGACCGAGGGGGCTGGGGGGGCACCGGGACATGTGCAATCCATCATGTAACTTACATTTTGAAATAGAAAAATATACACTGAGCTGGTGGCCCCCTCGCTGGCTGCACTGCGCTGCCCCCCGGAGCCGTGGGGGTGGGGGGAAGAGGGAAAGGAGTTTGCCTGGCCAGCAGGGCTCACCCAGCCGAGGGTGCCTCCTGCCCATCCTGCGAAATCGCCCCCGTGCCCCACCCTGAGCAGGCAGCAGCTGCGTGGGCCGACAGGTGTCCCTGCTCTGGGCACTGGCTGAGTGCCTGTCCCTCAGCCGCCTGGGCCATGCCCTCGCCATCACTACCACTCTGGCAGCAGGGCCTGGCACAAGCCCTCTGCCTCCAGCGGCCCCGCGCTGGAGGGCGGGAGAAGGGGGGGTGCTTCCATCAGCTGTACCGGGGTTTAAGCCCTGCCCCCCTTCAGTGACTGGTTCAGGAGCTTTGCCCTGCCCCTGAGACGGGCACCACAGCCCCCCGTGCACCCCCCAGCCACCGTCCAGCCCCCCCACTAAGGCCGGCTGCCATGAGGTGGGCAGGAGGCCAGGCCCATGCGGCCAGCTCGGACGCTGCCTCATGGGTGAGCCCAGCCAGGGGGCCTTCCAGAGCTCTCCTTGCCCCGTGGCCCCAGGCCAGTCCCTCTGCTTCCGTGGCCACCTCCCGTTCCCCTCAGGCCAGACTTGGCCCTGCCTGCCCCTGGGCTGGGAGGCGTCATGCTGAGGAGAGCTCCCTGGGAGCCAGGCCCTGGAGCACTTGGACCTACAGCTGGACACGCACCCCCCCCCCCCCCACCAGTCAGAGTGGCGGCTGGGGCCTGGGAGCCCATCGCACTGTGGAGCCCAGAGGGCAGAGCGGAGGCACCCACCTCCTTGAGACGGCCCCCAGCCCCTCACCCTACTTGCCAGGGGCTCCAGGAGCCTGTTCTGCAGAGAGGCAGCTCTTGGCAGGGTCCCCCTTGAAGCTCCCCCCCAGCTGCGCTTCCTCTAAGGCGGGGAGCCATAGGGAGCCCCTGCTGCACGGTCTAGGTCAGGGCCACAGGCTCCAGGAGCCCCAGTGCCAACCCCAGGCAGCAGGGGCTGCTGTCCCCAGGAGCGGCTGTGTTCCGGCTCTGGCTGCCTATGCCCTGGGCGGGTGCTTCCCCCACAGCTCACACGCTGCCATGCATCTGCCCAGCTCGGGAGCACCGAGCCCCCGCCCCAATTCCAGTGCCCCCAATGCCCCATAGCCAGAGCTCGCCTGCCGGCCGGACTGCAACTGCGCTGAGAAAAGCGAGCGCTGCAGCTGTTCCCAAGCGTTTATTGACTACACTGGACAGGGAGGGGACCCGCAGGGCCTGGTACAGTGCCCGGGCAGCAGGCACCGTGGCACCCAGCGGGCAGCACCAACAGCTCAGCCCTTGCGCCCCAGGAAATCCCAGCAAGTCAGCACCAGCTGCAGCCTCCTGGTGCAAAGGGGGCGTCTCCTCCAGCGGGCGGCGCTCTGTTCACACGATGCCGTCGTACCCATGGACCCCGCACTTCCTGCCAGCCACCTGGCACCCAAAGGCCAGCGCCTCCTGCAGCCTCTGCCCTGCCATGGGAGAACAAGCCGCCTGTCAGCCCGAGCCTGCCCCGGCCCCCCAGTGTGCCCCCCAGTGCACCGACTCTCACCTCTCGACAGGGCCAAGAGAACAGCGGCATTGAAAGTGTCTCCAGCGCCCAGCGTGTCCACGATGGTCTCTGGGGGGAAGGCGTCTGAGTGGACGAGCTCCCCGTCAGGCCCCAGCGCGTCAGCCCCTGCCTCGGCCCAGGCGCAGATCACAGTGGCCCTGGGGAGACAGCCCCTCAGCGTGACCCCGCAGCCAGCCTTGAGCACCGTCTGCCCCTTGGGGCCAGCTCCCCCCACAGGAACTGCTCTGAACCCACCAACCCATTTCACAGCAGCCACCAAGCAGCTGTTACCCTCCAGCGCCAGCTCTGGGCCCTGCCCCCTCCTCTGGGGGGAGCAGAGGGGTCCTGCTCCCCCCGCATCAGCCAGCGTGGGCTAAAGAGGGCCTGGAGGCTGCCTGCTGCCACGTCGCTCTGCCCAGGGCAGTGAGTGAGTCCCTGGCCCCCCATGCCAGGTTCATCCTCCCAGTTTGGCCCCACGTGGCCCAGGCCTACCCTGGTCTCACACGGGTGTGAAGCCCCTTCACGGCCTCGGGAGCCGAGTGGAAACCAAAGTCCTTCGCCACGTCCTTGCTGACAAATACCTGCCGGGAAAGAAGGAGTGAGGGGGCAGGGGGCAGGGCCAGGTAGCCAGAGCCAATGAACAATGCCACTGTGCTCCCTGGTGCCCTATAGCCAGCTCCACCCCAGGCCAGTGCCCCTCAGCCAGCACCGCCCCTCTGCCCCATGCCAGTCCCCCATAGCCAGCACCGAGCCCCCACCCCCAATGCCAGGGCCCCCCCGTGCCCCATAGCCAACACCGCCCCTCTGCCCCAATGCCAGTACCACATAGCCAGCGCCCCCCAGTGCCCCATAGCCAGCACCGTCCCTCTGCCCCAATGCCAGTGCCCCATAGCCAGCGCCAAGCCCCTGCTCCAATGCCAGCGCCCCCCAGTGCCCCATAGCCAGCACCGCCCCTC
>NW_020696023.1:0-6354 GCF_002925995.2 Terrapene triunguis | reverse complement strand
TGTTGGTTCTCAGCTCCCAGGCTGGATCCCTGCCGCCCCTGCAAATGAGCTGCCCCAAGCACCTTCTTGCTTTGCTGGTGCCTAGAGCCGCCCCTGTGGTCAGCAAACAAGCTACTAGAAGACTCAGATTATGGACCTCCAGAAGAGGGAGGTGAAAAAACAAGTCAAGCCTGAAAATAAGGGGGACAGGTTAACCCTAAGGGGTGTGTGTGTGTGGGGGGGGGGGTGTACAGAGCAGAAATCTGAAGCTGTCTCTCAGCTATTACCTGAAAATAAACGTAAAGCTTAGTACAGCAAAAAACTATTGCAAATCTGGTCTGTTGTACAAGAGGGGAAACTGAGGCACACCACCTCATAAATTTCATAAATGACCAGTGAGTGGGGTAATTAACTAGCCTGACTATAAAACAAAATAAGAACAGCCTAAAGGTAATTCTTCTGTTTTTCCTGCTATTAGCAAGGAAATTTGTAAAAGGAATTGGTATTATTATTAAGCAATAATCTGTCCCCAGCGAAGGGGGTAAAAATTGTTTCTTTTGTTTTTCAGACACTCTACAAGCATGCTGGCGCCAGCGAAAGAATAATCCAGAATACCATGGATCTAGGTTTTGTGGTGTTTGTCTCACTGCTAGCATAATGTGGGTGGGGGATGGCTTCAAAAGGTTGACCAGGGTGGAAAATGTGTACGAAAACGCAAAATGCTCAACTAGAAGGGCAGCACCTGTGTACCATAGCTACCATGGTACCTGAAAATAGAACGGCAACTAAAATTATGCTTGCTAAAAGTTTACCCCAATAAACATCAAATTGTTTGCGCCTTTGGACTTTGGGTATTGTTGCTCTCTGTTCATGCAAGAAGAACCAGGAGAGTAAAAGGGTAAAAACATAAGCCCCCTAACACTGGGGAGGGGCTGTAGGGAGCTGAGGATCTTGCTCACCTCTGATGCCTGCAGTCCCTTTGTGATGTCGGGACCCGCCTGGTCCTGGCCCTTTATGATGCGTCACTGGAACAAACAGCCCCTCGGGAGAGATCCAGTGGCAGCACCAGCAGGGAGCCCAGTGTCCAGACCGTCCTCTCCAGCACGAGTATGGGGATCACGCAGAGCTGGTTCTGTGCCTGCTGGGGCAGCTCCTGGGTGTTGTACACCTGCGTCCTTCTGGTCCTGGTCATCTGGGTGGCCATGGCGACCCAGCACAGTTTCTCCAGGAGAAGCAGGAAGGTAGGAGGACCCCCCCCCCAGCCCCCCTGCAGCCGTCCTACACTCTCAGCAGAGCTTGCCTGGACACAGCCCCATGGAAGGGAGGGAGGGTGGGTGGGAGCGCCTGAGGGTCCCTGTTCTGACCAGGCCCCATTGGGCTGGCAGGACACATCCACAGAGAGAGACAGGGCCACAGACCGAGCTTGTGGCTCCATTCATTGGTTGTTCCTTACTGCCCCGACCACCCCAGCTAGTGCTAGAAATGCCAGGGCTCTCCCTCGTGGTTCCCTGGCACCCCGGCACTGAGCCGGCTCTGGCCAGTTATTCCCTTACGCTCGGGGAAGCTGACCAACAAACCCTCCCAGCTCCCTCCCAAAGCCACAAGCTTTCCTGGGTCCCTGGCCTCCCAGCCAGCCAGGGAGAGGGCAGGCAATGGGGGGGTAGGGGGAGAAAGGGGGAAGCTGGGACAGATCTTTGGACAGCCATTGGCTGTGGTCAGTTGGGGATCCTGCCTTGGGCAGGCAGAGTCCTGCCTCCATCCCAGATCAGTTGGGGAGCTGGGCTTGCAGGTGGGAACTAGAAGAGAGAAGAGGAAGTCAGAGCACATTGCGAAGCCCAAGGGCCTAGTCCCCATTCGACTCAGAACACTGGGGGCAGAAATCACCCCCCGCAAGGGTCAGACCCAGGGCCCATGGACAGCGAAGGAGGAACCTGCTGCCCCTCCCCCCGGGTTACTCTGCGGCTGATGCCCTTTCGGCTCCGGGCAGGAGGTGGAGGGTGTGACGAAGTGGGACTGTTCTTAATGTTTCCTCTGAATACTGTGTGCGTGCCTCAGTTTCCCCTATGCATTTCTTAAGTCTCTAGGAGGTGGGATAAAGGCCAGTGTGCATAAATCACTGACACTCTATCTCCCTGGCAACAAATGGCCAGGGCCCCTCCCCCCTGCAAGGAAATAGCTAAAGGTGAACAAAGAGATCAGGTGACCTCCTGGCCGGGGAAAGAGACAAAGCCCAGAGAAGGAGGGGCTGCAGGGGGATTTCAGTTGGAGCTAGCTGGGGATGGGGAGGGAGGGCAGACGGGGTTGTCTGGCTCTCTGAACCCCATAATGGACCTGGCTGAGGGGTCCCGTTTGCCGCTGTACCTACAAGCTCTGTTTTAGACAGTGTTCCTGTCATCTAATAAACCTCTGTTTTACTGGCTGGCTAAGAGTCACGTCTGACTGCAAAGTGGGGGTGCAGACCCTGTGGCTTCCCCAGGACCCCGCCAGGGTGAACTCGCTGTGGGAAGCGCATGGAGGGGCATATGCTGAATGCTCCAAGGTCAGACCCAGGAGGTGAAGCCGTGTGAGCTCCTTGCCCTGAAGACAGTCTGCTCCATGGGAGAGGAGGCTCCCCAAAGTCCTGACTGGCTTTGTGGGGAGCAGTTCCACAGCATTGCCCGGGGACTCCGTGACAGAGGGAAGCGCGGGCACCCCTGGCACCGGGCTGGGCTGGGTGGGAGGCTGGCACTGCTCGGCCTCAGTCTGGGTACCACGTAACTCTGCCACTTCCTTGGCTCCCGCAGGCTCTTCTGGTCAGCAGGCTCCGGCGGAGGGGGACGGAGGGCGAGGGAGAAGGTAAGGCCCTGCCTCACGCTCCCTGCTGGCTCCTGGGCTCAGAATCCCAGGGCCTCTCCCAAGCCCTCCACCCTGGCCCAGGGGTCCCACACGAGGCCCCCCAGGCTTGGCCTGCCCCTGGGGATGGGAGCGGGAGCCAAGGTGCTGACTGAAGCCGGGATAAGCTGACATGGTGCTAACGAACCGTCGTCTGGAGGCTTTGCCGGGACGGAGGCAAACGCCCGATTGTCTGACCCCTCTGGCAGGTTGTCCCCATGTCCTCCAGGGCTTTGTGCAGGCTAATGGTGAGCATGGGGCGGGGGGGCTACCTGCCCTTCCCAGGACCCTCCAGAACAGGGCAGCTTTACCAGCAGGAGGCACTGCCCACTGCCCAGCAGATCTTGTCTTTCTTTCACCCCATCTGCTCTGTCTTGGATAGGGGTGCAGCCCCCTGGCACTCCGTTGCTGTGCATCGTACCAGGGCTTTCAAGGCCTAGGCTGCTAGGTGCTGCCAGCCCCTGGCATTTGCCAGAGAGTTTTCCTGGGATCCCGCACACTGGCGAGACCCATTTCTGCAGGATGGGGCACCGGCTGGGTTATTTGCACCAGGGCGAGGCGCCGTCTGGGTTTCTGGTACGGGGACAGCGCACCGGCCGGGCTCACGGCCCTGGCACGATGCACCGGCCGGGTTCACAGCCCTGGCACGATGCCCTGGCCGGGTTCACGGTGCTGGGACTTCACCCTGGCCAGGTTCACAGCCCTGGCAGTGTGTGAGAGGGGGCCCGGCCTGGTGCTGGCGGAGTGTTTCATCGGGCCCCGGGCTCTCACAAGCTCAGCGTGCGAGGTCCTGGAGCAGCAGCGCAGAGCGGCCTGGGGCCAGGGCACTGGAATGAGGGGGCCGGGGGGCCATGCCCTCTGACTTTTGACGGGCTGTAAGGGCGAGCAACGGGAGGCCGGGGGTGCAGAGAAGAAGGGTCTTGGAGGGAAGCAGGGGCGGAGGAGCGGGGCTTGGTGTGGGGGCGAGGCCTCGGGGGGAATGGGTCACAGGAGGGCGGGCATGGGGCGGGGCCTCGGGGTTAGGAGCAGGGCGGGAGTGGGGATTCGGTGTTGGGGCGGTACGGGTGGGCGGGGTCACGGTTGGGGTGCCCGTGGCCCCCGCTACATTCAGGCCCCGTCTCTCCTCAGAAGCCCTCTCTGCTGTTCTGTTCTAGGTGCAAAGAAGCAGCGGGTGAAGCAGCCGCGTGAGCGGCTGGGCTGGGAGCCCCCAAGCCCTGCTCGCCGAGCCCCCAGGCACCGCTCCATCCGCCAGGCAGGCAGCCGGCAAACGGAGCGCTGCCCGCCGGGGGAGCATGAGGAGGGGCTGCCCCACCCGCAGGAGGCCCAAGGCTCCTCCAGGGAGCAGGAGGAATGTGTCTGCTGCTCCGCTCTCTGGCACGAGACTCTCCTGCGTGGGCAAGAGCAGGTCCAGAGCTCCTTGTCCGGCCAGCAGGAGCCGTTCCTGCGCAGCTGGGGGCTAGCTCAGAGCTCCTCTTCTCTCCAGCACGAGCCGCCCCTACTCGCTTGGGAGCTGAGAACTGGATCGAGCCAGCACGAGACGTTTCTTCCCAGGCATGAGGAGTACCCCGGCCCCTCTCCTGCCCAGCAGGAGCCCTTCCTTCCAAGCCAAGGGGAACGTAGCTGGGGAGGGAGTTTCCTGCGCAGAGGCAGAGCAAGGAGTCCCCAGGCCGCTCACCAGAGGCAGGCGCATCACCCTGATTGGGTGCCATTTCTGGCCAAGTCCCCCGGTGGGGCCAGGATGTCAGGGCGGGAGGCCAAATGCAACAAGACCGAGAGAGCGCAGTGCCCAGGGCCGCAGGGTAAGCTCTGACGTCTCTGGCTGGGAGACCCCGGCGCGGGGCAGCCCTGGAGCCCTGCGTGTGCCCGGCAGGATCGAATTGGCCGAAGCGGAGACCCCCTTCCTCCAGAGCGATGTCAGGGCGATTCTCGAGTGGGATGTCCAAGTGAAGAGGCTGCAGCACGCCCTGGGGCTGCCCTGCAACCTGCAGAGAGCTTTGAAGATCTTCATGCCCCCAGCACCGAAACCCACCGCACGCAGACCCTCGGGGGCAGGCAGGGTGGTGACGGTGCCACAGGCCCTGCCCTTCCTGAGCGTCGGCTTCAGGACGGAGCTGGAGCGACATCTGCAAAGGATGGTGCATCTGAAGAGATGGGGGATGCCCAGGAGGATCCAGGAATCCTTGAGGCTGTTTGCTGCTTTTGCCCCGCCGGCAGGCCCGCAGCTTCCTGGGGCCGGTGGGGAAAGGGGCGTCGGGCAGAGCCAGCTGGGGCCCAGCCAGCCAGATGTCCCCGCAGGGAGCTGCTTGGCAGGAGACAGCAGAACCCATGGCCTTGCTGCTGAGCGGAGGGACGAGCTCCAATGGCACTTAGCGAGGAAGTGCCTAGAGATCAGGGTGGGGGTGAAGCCTGCCCTGGTGGACAGATCCCAGAGAGTGGCCAGGGAGGGGGAGAGGATACACCTCCCCAGGCTGATCTGCGCAGGCCAGAAGCCCCCCAAGCCCAGGGCAGGCTCCCTGCTCTGCCTGCCACCCACGGCTATGGATATGCTGGACATGAACGTCAGACACAAGCAGCTGGCGCATTTCTGGGGGCTGCCCACGCTGCAGGCGGCGTCTCTGCGGAGGATGATGCCGAAGGCTCTGGCTGTGCCGCTGGGGAGCGCAGCGGGGAGGGCCTGGACGCAGATGGGCCTGGCTGGACGCGTGGGGGCCGAGGAGCCAGAGCGGAACGGCTACGAGGAGCCGGTTTCCCTGACAGGAGCCAGCACAGTCAAGCTGCTGGTGCCCCACCTGGGGCCACCTCTGGTCACAGCTGAGGCCAGGTACTGTCTGGGGAGCCACATCCTGAGGCAGAAGCTCCAGCGCAAGTGGGGCTTACCGCGCATGGTGCAGAGATCACTGGGCGCGTTCACACCCCCGCCACCTGGGAGGGGGCCCCCGAGGCGGGGCCAGGCCCCAGCCAGAGAGAGCGTTGCCACGGGCAGCCTGCTCTTCCTGCGCATGGAAACCAGGGAGCGCCTGGAGTCGCACGTGAGGAAACTGGCCCTGGAGCGGAGATGGGCCCTGCCCAAGAGGATCCTGGAGTCCTTACGGATGTTCCTGCCGCCTGCCCCAGCAGGAGCAGAGCCCAGAGGCCAAACCCAGCCCCTGCTCCATGTCTGCCATACACCCCCCCAAGGTCCTACAGTCCTCTCCACGGGGCAATCGGGAGAACTCCAGCCAGGCCCCGGGGAGCCCCTCACCCACCGCTCCCAGCACTGGCACGAAATGGGGGTAAAGGAGGGCAAAGCCAGCTGCCCCGAGGCAGTGCCCCAACACGCCCTGGGGAGCAGCAGCAGGAGAATCCAGGAGACCTCCCAGATGAGTGATGGGGAAGGGCCCCCCGGCTCCCCACGCCGCTTCCCGGAGGACAAGGCAGAGCTGAAATCCACCCTGGACTTTCCCGGGAAGAAGGTGCTGGGAATTTCCCACAGGGCCCAGGAGTCCCAGAGACAGGCCTTGCGCC
>NW_020696022.1:0-19055 GCF_002925995.2 Terrapene triunguis | reverse complement strand
CGCCGCGGGCTGAGCCAGGCTCCCCGCCGCCCCCAGGGCTCTCAGCGGTGGCACAGGCAGCCAGCCCCCCCGCGCCCGAGCCTGCTGTTGCCGCCGCCGCTGAGAGCCCTGGGGGCGGAGGGGAGCCCGACTCAGCCCACGGTGCGGGGAAGAAGGCGCAGCTGCTAGCGCTAGACCCTCCCCTTCCCCGCTCCGCCGCCGGCTGCTACCCTGGGGGGAGGGACTGGCCGCGCCGTGGGCGGCTCCTCTGGAGCTGGGAGGCAAGGAGCAGTGGCAGCCTTTTGCTCCGCTGTTTAAAAAAATTGGGGGGGCACTGCTTTTTGGCACCCCCAACCACTTGGCACCCTAGACGGCCGCCTAGTCCGCCTAGTGGTTGCACCAGCCCTGCCCCTGGAGCCCAGCAGCACTGCTGAAGCTGGGGGCGGAGTGTGGGTGGGGCCACGCCTAGTTGTTTGGGGAGGCACCACCTCCCCCAGCCTCCCCTACCCGCCGCCCAGCGCAGTCAGTCCCAGAAGTGACAAATTCGTCACTTCCACCCCGGTCCCTGCACCCCCCCAGGCATGGTCCTGGCTACATCCTCAACTGGTGTAAATTGGTGTAATTCTGTCAACATCAGTGGACCCCTGTCAGTTTAACCCAGCTGTGGATCTGATCCAATCGTCCTTGCATTTGGTGTTTTTGGTCCATCCTCTAACACTCTCTCACACCGCTGAATTTTTTGTTTTTGAGAGTTGGGGAAGGCAACAAATATTAAATAAATTAGATTCCCTTTGCTTTCCAATCCACCAGTTAGTTCTTTATTGAATATTCAGCATAAATTCCTAGCCCAGAACTCCCATGGAAACCAATAGGAGTTCCACATGCAGAGCAAGTGAAGAATACAGACAATGCTGGGAAGACTGTTGCCTGTTGTTTGCAGTTGAGAGACTATTTTTAGTTCACAGACTATTATTCCATGGAATAAACTCAAGTCAGGTAGAAGAAAATGCACTTTGCAGCTTCATCTACATAGGGAGCCGGATCAATCAGAATTCTCTCTGCCTTTAATATGTTCATATTTTTAATACTTGTGTCTTGCAGATCACTATGACAAATCCAACAGAATTAAATCCCATAGATAGGTAATCCAGCTATTTAATAAAATATCCTTATGATTTATGTTGTGCTGAAATAACAGATATTGAAATAATCTACAAAAAAAAGCTAACAGCATGCCAGCTCCATATTTTTGTTGCTGCTTGTTGCATTACCGTAAAAAAAATTGGAGTAAACATTACAATATATATACCTGAATCCATGAGGTGCCTCTGTGCTATGGTTTTAGTACAGGAGTCGACTAGTCTCTAGTGAATTGCACAAGGGATTAGAAACCTGGAACCTCTACATTCTAACCCGAGTTCTGCCAAATTGTTTTAATATCTTTGTGTCTCACTTTCCCCATTGGTAAGATGGGGAATAATTATACTTACCTCTCTGAGTAGTGGGTTGTGGGGGTTAATTACTGAGTGCTTGTAAAAATCTTGGCCAAGATTTATTTATTTTTTTTTTTTTCAACATAAGCTACCACATACGTGCAGTGAAATTATTATTATTACATGCTGATGGTTTCATCATTTGCCTAAGTTGTTTTTCATACTGATTGTTGCTATGCCATCTTAATGCAATTTTCACAGACACATATTATTAGCCTGTACTCATCACTTTTATCCTTCTCCTGTGGGCTATCCTAACACGCTCAGGAAGAAGATAAACACAATACATGTACACATCTGAGAAACTCATCGTTGCATCCATGCAGCACCATTGTGCATGGATTGTGGTGGCAGAGGATGGCTTGGAGAAGCTCATCAGACACAGTTTGCTTTGATGGGAAAGGGGGGAAGAGGATGGACTGATGGGGCTTGAGGAGCATGGCAAAGACATAAGGAAATAGGGCACAAAAGATATGGAAACCCCAGCAGAGGACAAGAGATAAAATGGTTGAAGATCTCAGAGGAGGGATAATGGAATATGGAGTGGGGCAGAAGCAGAAAGACAGATCTGGGGTGATAAAAATGGGGTTGGAATTAATAGAACAAGAGAGAGAGAGCACAGCAAGGATGCTAGTGTGCAGTGAGTTAATAGTCATGATTCTATTTATATCCTTGGAATTTTTATTTCTTTCTAATTTCAATGGATAATTTTTTTTTCTATTTTTATTTATTTAAATGTTCACAGCTGCATAAAAGTTTTATTGATTTAAATTTTCACATTTGTGGGAAATTAGGGGGGGGACCATAACGGGGGGGTCAGACAATAATTATTTAAAAAGTGTAGATGTTGAGATTCAAGAAGTTAAAGCTTTAAAACCATGAAAACCCAAATTGTCAAGATCACATGACCAAATATACAAAATAAGTATTCTTAAATCAAACTCTGATAAATTCTCAAGCAGCATTTTTCTTATTTTGCCTCTCTGTAAATTTCAGTTACTATCAATGGAAATATTTTTTCATTGGTTTGTGTGTGTGTATGGTGAAATCAATGTTTAGCGACATTTACCGATAAACATCTAGTCCTTCCAAGCCTACTTATATTACAGCTCCCAACCCAAATCAGGGCTCCATTGTGCTGGACATGAATAACACACAATGAAAGACAGTGTCTGTCCTGAAGCCTATACAGTGTAAATGGACAAAGGAAGGCATGGGAAAGAGAGAGAAGTGACTTGCACAAGGCCAACAGCAAATCAGTAGCAGAGTCACAAATAAAACCCTGGTCTCTTGAATTCTAGTGTAGTGCCCTATCCACTAGACATTTCTGCCCCAGTGTCTCCCTGCTGGGAGGAGGGACTGAGCAGTGGGAGGAGCTGGGACAGAAATGTGTGAGGTGGGAGACAGAAAAAACAAGGGTGGAGAAAACTGGGAAGGGAGAGAATGGGTGTAGTGGTTTAGAAGGGAGGGTGGGAAAGGAAAACATGAAATCAGATCTGCTAGCCCAGCCTCTTATGCCTGTGCAGAGCCCCATTAGAGTCTGACTGCATGATCAAGGCCTTTGTGTGTAGCAAAACTTGTCACTGGGGAAAAAACCAGGAAAAAGACAGGCAGCTATAGAAGAAAATGAAGTCAGTGAAGAAAGGAAAAGAACATAAAAACCCAGTGTCCCACAACAAGGGAGATGTGCTAGCCATATTAATTCCTGGCATAATGACACTGATTTCAATGCAGCTCCACAGGGAAGAATTTGGCTGCCATAAGTTTAAATTCTTAAAAATTATTTAACAGAAAGTCTGGTGCCAAGAGATATAAAAATCAAAGACTTGTGCATACCTTTGGGTGCAGGAGGAAAGGGGCTTGGGAGATCTGGCTGTGGGTGGGAGGTCAGTATGTTTTGATATGACTGAGGAAAAGGATTTTTGGAATGTTTCAGCGGTGGATCTGATTATGGTAATAATAACAACAACAACCTCTTACATAGCACTTTGCATCCATACACATCAAAGTGCTTTTCAAAGGAGGCAAATATCATTATCCCCATTTTACAGATGGCAAAATTGAGGCATAGAGCTGTGAAGTGACTCGACCAAGGTCACCCTGCAGGCCAGTGTCAGAGACAGGGCTGATACTCAGTTCAGCTGAGTCCCAGACTATCCACTAGGCAATACTGCCTCCCCTCCACGAGTGCTTTCATGGCCCAAAGATTTTGGTGTTGAATTGTTGGTGTTTCAATGGACCAGGAAGTTCAACATTTCTAGCTAGACTCCTATTTTATTTATCCACTGTGGTAAATAGGGTTGATTTCTTATAGACATCACATTAAGTTAAACCAGCTGAAGTACAAATTAAATTGGTTTAAGAGCATCTATATTAAGCATTTACCTGGTGTAACAAGCTCAAGCTTTGGTTGATACAGTTACACTGGTGCAATATTTGTCATAGAAAAAACAAGCCTTAAGGTTCCGGTTTTGGTCTATCAAGCCCTGAAAGCTGAGGACCCACACACCTGAGAGACGGCGTCGCTCCCTGCAGCTGCAGTAGAGATACACCCTTGGTTTGATCGCGAGGGAGCTGCCAGTCAGACCTTCCACACGCGGGCCCTGAACTTTGGCAGTGTCTCACCCCTTTGGTCTGAAATAAGCTCGCTCTGCTGATGACCTTTCAGGCAATGCCCATCTCAAGGCACCTCGAGAGGTGCTGAGTGAGGAAAGTCTGGAATTTGAGGGGAGGAGGGGGTTTGGTTGGCCATGTCCAGGGCATGGTTGGATGCAAATACTTTACACATTGGTCCTGGGTGCCTAGAGTCTGAGATAGCCCTTTTCAAATCTTTCACCTAGAAATGGAAATCAGAAGCATAAGCCAATCTACAAATCATTGAGACGTCGGAAGAAATTTTCCCTGGGAGCAGGTTATCCTGTAATAACCTTCTGCAGAGCTTCTTGTACCTTCCTCTGAAGCAGCTGGTGCTGACCGCTATCAGAGACAGGACACTTGCCTAGATGGACTTGGGGTCTGGCCATTCCTATGTTCCTTAATACTTCATGAAATGTACTTGCATTCTACATCCAAGTCTCTAGAAAGACATGCAAATAAGTAGAATCTTCTTCGAGACATTGTGCATTACATGCTTTTTGATATTCTGGGGCAACTTTCCTTTCAATTCGCTGTTTAAAGCACTTGGCCGCTCAACAATGGATTTAATGTACTTTATCAAGGTCTCACTTTCGCAGCTGCAAAGGCACAGTTAATTACTAGTCACGGAGTATTTGCTGTGGTGATTTTTTAAGTACGCTGCCATCCTCTAAGGTGTTCATTTGTCTGATTCTTGAAATGACCACCTAAAAGAGAGGAGCCAGTAAATGTGCTCCAATTACCTTGCTGATTTTAGTACTGGATTATTTAACACCTTTTCTCTTTCAAATTGCAGTTCATTAGACCTCAGACAGAAAAAGAGACAATGAAAACACGGCTTTTGACTCAGAACTCACAGCTCCCCCCCAGGAAAATGGGCTGTTTCCTTTGTGCTATAAATGGATGAAAGATAGAGGGAAAGTATTTATTTAGTGACATAGGGCTCAGGTTGATGCAAGAATTAAATTATTCGGTTGCCGTTTTTTTTAATATTACGACTATTTCCCTCATAATAAACTATTTGGTGCAGGGACTCTCTCTTCGATTATATGCATGTAGAGTGTTTAGCAGAACAGGGATCCCTAACTAGGGTCTCTAGGTGCTCCCTCAGGACAATTAATAAACAATGCACACAAGTACTTCATATTTGAATAACATGCCCTACCAGGGGCCAATAGTGTAGCCTTTATAATACTGGTAGGTTGGTGTTTCCAATGGTATCTTAAACCACAATAATCTGTGCTAAAGGTTCATGCTCCCTGAGGGCTACAGTATCAGAATTAGCAGCGTGAGAACCGCTATTAGAAATATCATCAGGTCTGGAGACTGTAGGGGCACACAAGGAATGATAGCAGTGCCCACAACAACATTCACAAGTTATCAATCTTCCCTTTATTAAAAGCCTTACTACACGGATAATCAGTGCCACAGTCATAGATACATCAATGAAGATGGAGAAAAAACATAAAAGATCCAGCATCAATGTTTTCATACTCACATCCCCAAGGGTACCATAGAGATGGTTGGATTTCTCAACAGATGGTCATCTTTGGAGGGTCTCCTGATGGATTCTTCATCTGTCTTCATGCTGGGGAATCCCTTTTATTCTGTGTTACACTCACACCCATAACCCTTACGCATAGGCATGAGGGTTCCAACCCCTTTTCCCTTATCTGGACTTCCACACCCCATAAAATTTGGGGTGCTCTGCTTTTCTTAGGCTACCTTCTTAGTTCCCTTTATTTTTATGAGCATTTACATCAGCATGTCCCAATGGTAACATACGGTCACGGCAGAATTTCCCATGATGTTACAGTCAGGTGTCTTGCAGTATTGACATATTTTACAGTAATCTTGTAACTTTATTGGTACAGGATTACTCATAGGTCACCTCCTCATGTCAACCTTTCTTAGGTTAGCTTATCCCAATGTGGCTAAGCTAAGATCTGGCAGGCATCAGCCTGCAGGATTTGCATTACAGCCTTACTTTGCTTATATACCTGATACACACACATCACTCAAATGCTTGTCAATATTATACCTCTATGATATTATCCTACTTGTTCCTATACCTATCACTTAAATCTATTAATCACACATTGATTACCTATGAGTAAACCACAACAATAGATAACACAATAAATGATTATATAAGATGGTCAGCTACAATAGATAGAGATTGATCATGTGATCTCAAGCACTTGAGCTCAAGTGCCACGTCCACTAGCTGGGAGCAGTAGTAGGTAGTTATCTTCTGAGGACCTCTGTAGAGATGTGCAGCACAAAATGAATAGCTGGTTACAATCTGATTTCATCTGAATATAACAAATGGATCTAATAAATGGATCTAATTGTGCAAACGATGAATGGATCTTTAAGCCACCTATCAGGAGAATGTGGCTGCTATTCCTTAGCACACAGCAGCATTACGCAATTTAGGGGAGGAAGTGAAGAATACAAGGCCACACTCATTTGATATATGGAGGCTGTTACTAAAGCAAATCAATTAACAAGCCCCTAGGAAAGTTCACATATAAAATACCACCAACCCCCCGCCCCTGCTCCCGCCCTGGTCCATTGTATTCTATGCAGCTGTGTTGATTTACACCACGTGCAGATCTGTCCCCGTATATAAAAACAAAATAACATGGTATCTTTATGCCCCAGTCTTGCGAGATGTTAAGAGCCCACAATTTGCATGTTGGGCTGTGCAAACAAGTGAGTTTTCAGTTCACTGGCAGTTCTAAAAATTGGGAGAGGAAATAGTTTTGGATTGACCCAAAACAATTTATTTTCCAAACAAAGTTTCAGCAAACCGAAAAGTTGAAAAAAATATGCTTTAGGCTGAACAAGAGGTTCGACCCAAAACAACATTTGCTTTCATTTTCAAGCTTTTCAAAAAAAATCATTTTAAAACTTTATTTTAAAGTAAATTTTGAAAATGGAAAATCATTTCAAATTGAAAAATCGAAACATTTCATTTAGAAAGTGTTGAAACAAAGCATTTTGGTTTCTTCCCAGAAATTATTTTTAGTTGTTTTTTTTAACTGAAACAATTCTGCGAAATCAACACAAATTCGCAAAATGTTTTGGTCGACCTGAATCTGCATTTTTCAGCTGAAAACTTTTGCCCACCTGTACTTGCACAGACCACAAGTGACAGCACATGGATTTTATATTTTATCCACAGCCAACATCTTTAATATGATGCTGGACAATTGTCCCAGTCCTGACTCGGGATCATTTCCTGCAGCTCCTGTGTTTTCCTTGCAGGTCTCCCCACTGAACACTCACCAAGCTCAGCCTATTTTTGCTTTAGAAATACAACAAGGTGATAAATCACAGCTGCAGTGGTACTGTACGCTGTGTTATATTTAAACAAGAATGATGCCATATACTGGGATGACAGCTTTCTACACAGCTTTCAATGGACCAGAATGTTCATTCCCTATTGTATGCCAGAGGTACTGGACAAGAACGTCTCCTGAGCTCTGGGGCAGGAAGTGGGTAGTGGGTGTCAGGGCTTGTCTATATGGGGAGTTAGTCCACGGCAAGCTGGGGTGTAAATCTGCAGCTTGACGCACACTAACTGGATGTGTGAACCCTGCTAGCACGCTCTAAAAGTTCTGTAGTAGTACAGCAGTAGATCAAAGCACACTGCCGAACTTTTAGTGTGTGGTAGCAGGGTCCACACGGCCAGTTAGTGTGCAGCGAGCTGGTGTGCTGCAGTTTTATACCTTAGCTGCCATGAACTAACTCTCCATATAAATAAGCCCTTAGTTGCAGCTCCATGATTCTCAAAACCAGCTCAAGCCCCACGCAATTTTGAGCAGCTAACAGGCAGCTCTAAATTCTGCCACAGGTGTAGGCTCCTCAATGGACCCTATGCTAGTGTAAAATAGGCATAGCAGAGTGGAGGTCTGGCATGCAACCTATTCACCCATACTATGCCCCCTCCCTGCTTTGCCAAGAGGAGGGGAGTCAGAAACTCAGATCCAGAGCTGGCATACATCTGCCCAGCGGAGAGATTTTCTATATCAACCAGATTACTGCCCCCTTGTGCCACTGCCAAAAAATTCCTATGGAATCTGGCGCTCTAGTGCTATAGCAATCAACTGTTTATGCATAAGTTGCAGGTGGGCCAAGTTTGCTTCAGCTAATCGCTGAAAAGGTAACAATATTAATGAAAGCAACATGCTAGTAACACGTTGCACTTAAGTAGCCCTCTTCTTCTTTTCGAAAGTGCTCTACAAACATTAGTGAAATGCATTTTAAAAATAATAATAACTGGAACTTCCTAATAGCATGACAATGGGGAAAACCCAGACATTTTGATACACCTGTGTTTTGCGATATGCCACTGAGTGGCAACACAAAGTGTAAGATCTCAGTTCATCTTGTTTTAGGAGTTTGGGAAGAGCAAAACACTGAAATGTAAACAGTGAAAATGTAAACGACTTTACCCATCACTCTGCCCCATTCTTAATGGTACATGATTGCAACTGCTTTGGAGGATAGGGTCATAATTCAAAATGATCTGGACAAATTGGAGAAATGGTCTGAGGTAAACAGGATGAAGTTTAACAAAGACAAATGCAAAGTGCTCCACTTAGGAAGGAACAATCAGTTTCGCACCTACAGAATCGGAAGAGACTGTCTAGGAAGGAGTACGGCAGAAAGGAATCTAGGGGTTATAGTGGACCACAAGCTAAATATGAGTCAACGGTGTGATGCGGTTGCAAAAAAAGCAAACATGATTCTGGGATGAATTAACAGGTGTGTTGTGAGCAAGACACGAGAAGTCATTCTTCCGCTCTACCCTGCACTGGTTAGTCCTCAACTGGAGTATTGTGTCCAGTTCTGGGCACCGCATTTCAAGAAAGATGTGGAGAAATTGGAGAGGGTCCAGAGAAGAGCAACAAGAATGTTTAAAGGTCTTGAGAACATGACCTATGAAGGAAGGCTGAAAGAATTGGGTTTATTTAGTTTGGAAAAGAGAAGACTGAGAGGAGACATGATAGCAGTTTTCAGGTATCTAAAAGGGTGTCATAAGGAGGGAGAAAACCAGTCCTAGAATCTATGAATCTATGAATAAGTATTAAGGATTATGATTTCCTGAAAGAAAGAAAGAAAGAATCAAATTCTGTTTTGAAGACTTGGACTTCAAGAGTTGTACTTCCATTTGGCCAAGCAAGGCTATTTTTTAGATATGTTTATGAACCAGAAATCACAGACATTTAGTGGTTCAGTTCTCAACACATACTTGTGAGAGAACTGCAGGTATGCCTATTAGCTAGAGCAGGAGAACTGACTGGATACAATGGGAGAAATCCTGGCCCCACTGAACTCAATGGCAAAATCTCCATCGACTTCAATGTGAGGAGCGGGAGGTGGGACAGCATTTTGCCCAAAGACTCATGGGTTCCATTCCCAGATCAGCCACGGACTAGCTGTGTGACCACAGACAAATCCCTTAACTTCTGTGCCTTATTTTTCTTTCACCTGTGAGTTAGGATAGTAATAATTACCTACCTCGCTGGGTGGTGTGAGGATTAATTCATTACTTAACTCCCAAGGTTCTCTCAGCAACAATAGCAGCTCTCGCCTTCCAGTAATGAACCTCACACCCACACAACACCCGCCCACCAGTCTGTTCTCAACAGCCAGACCTAGCACCTCTCTGGGTTCTCTTCCTGTTCCAATCTCACTATTTTAAATACTGGGCTTAATTCCAAATCAGTGTGGGAATATCAGGCAAGTAATGTGTGTGTGTGTGCGTGTGTGTGTATATATATATATAATTTGTATAGTATTTTTTGTTTTGTTGCCATTGTTCCTGCCAATCAGATAAACCGCCTATGTTTTAATGAAAAATATGAATGACAGAAAATTGCACGTTCCCCTTACATTCATAAGTGCCCTTTAACTTTAATTATGCTGCATGCCATTTATTATAATGGGCATGTTATAACTGACAGCATCAGCTTACAGTAGACACTGCAGATTTCTCCTGTCAGGCATAAATAACTCAGTTCCAGTTTCCCTGTAACACACAATACATGAGACCAGATTCTACATGCCTCACTCACATGGGGCCAGATCCTCAGATAGTGTAAATCAGAATAGATTCAATGATGTCAGTGGAACGACATCAATTTACATCAATGGAGGATCTAGTCTGCTGAGCAATCCCTTATCCCAGGAGTAGTCCCACTGTTTTCAATAGGAAACTCACATTCTGTGCTCCTTAACATCAGTAGGGGTGGCGGCATCTGACCCTTTGTTTCTATGGGACATTTTTGGTGGGGTCACTAGGGGTGCTCAGCAGGCGCAGAGAGAAAGCCAGGCTATGAATGAGATGGAGGAGCTAGGGAGATTTCACTTCCTTACCAAATACTTTCCCACAAGCTGTGTCAGCTATCTTTAGTTAAACAAATACTTGAAAAGATCAACATTTTCTATTTGTGTGGTGGGGCGGTACCACTGACCTGTGGTTTTGCTGTCTTGGGAGTCTTAGAAGTCAGCTTCAAACACAAACTCCCACACCCTGACAGTCATGAGTTCCCTGATTCATAATACATGGGTCACAGTCTACCCTTTGCAGTGAAGTTCTCCTTGCTGCTGATGTGCATGGATGTAGGGCGGTGTAGACCCTGATTCCTTTGTACTGTGTAGATCTTTGCCTTCTGGTTGGAGACTCACAACTAGCACTAAATCTATGTTAGCCATTCTTGACAGTTCTGGTGATATGTTGCAGGATGTACTAATTATCAATATGCAAAGGTTTCAGATGTGATCAGAGTCCTGATTGTCCTCTTCCTTACAGTAGGTGGAAGTCAGGAATGACTCCCTCTGAGCTAATGTAGTTACACTGATAAGAAGCCAATGTGAGTGAAATCAGAATCACGGCCGACAGCTTTACCCATTACAATGACTTCATTGGACCTCCTGTGCTCCACCTTTCTCCTATTTTATCCTGCTCTAAAGGCGACGTTGGGGATTTTTAAAAATAATTTTTGTATGTAGTAATGTAATTGTATTTTATGTCTATTGGCCTTGATCCTGAAAACTCTTACTCATTGTCTTCAGTGGCACTACTCATCTGATTACAGGTGACGCTGATGAATGCTTGCAGAATCAGCCCATCATTTATAATTAACAGTATGCAGTAGACTGGCAAGATGGTCCAACAGTTAGGGCACCAACCTGGGATGCAGGAGACCTGAGTTAAAGTCCTCTTTCTACTAAAGGCCTCCTGTGGGACCTTGGATTATTTACTCTCTCACCGAGATCCTCAAACATATTTAAGTGCCTAACTTCCATTGAAATGGATTTCAGTGGAAGTTAGGAACCTAAATATTGATTGATTTCAATCAATTTCAGTGGACGTTAGATGCCTAAATACCTCTGAGAATCTGGGTCTCCGTTCACCATCTGTAAAATAGGGGAAATACCACTGCCCTACCTCACAGGGCTATTGTGAGGGTAAATATGTTAAAGACTATGAGGCACTCAGATAGCAGGGGACATATGAGTACCTAAAATAGACGGTCCCTGAATATCACAGAAGGAGCGAAGGAAGCACTTTATAATTTATTTATTTATTACGCTTACAGGGATTAAAATAGCAGCACTGTTTTTGCCTTACACAGGATTCCTCAGAAATATACACTAGACAGTCATGGAGCTGAGAAAGGATCCTCTGCTGGTGTAAATTGAAGCCAATGGAGCTACACTGATTTACAGTGACTGAGGATCTGGCCCTGTATGCTGCATATGTGTTGGTGTTTATATGAACATGCAAAACAGTCCTTCATTGCTGTTGAAATAGTTCAAATGTATTGCTTTAAAAAAACATTTAGGAACTGTTGGGGTCCGCTGCACAGAAATGAAGCAAAGGACAACATCAAACATTTGGAAAATTTACAAATACACCAAAGAGAAATATGGTGATTTACTTGGCTTTAATCAGTGGAATATAATTTCATGAATTTTACACCTAAAGGACTCCCATCGGTGTACCAGTTACCTGTGAATAAAGCTTGCTTCTGGCAAGTGATAATTAATTCTTAAATCTTAGAAGCCTTTGAGCTTCCGAGACCCCTGAGCACATTTGTATGAAGATTAGATATTGTTTCTTTTCTCCAGTTTTCTTTGAAGTCTTTTCTTCAAAGATACCTGTTCGCTGTTTAGACTGCATAAAGCCTCAATTGACAGAGCTTTTCTGTACATTGCACAGGCTTTGCATCTGACTCTCCTCTTTCCTACACCAGCAAAAATCAGGAGTAACTCCATTGAAGTCAATGGAGACACATCAGTCTAAAACTGGGGTAAGGGAGAGGGAGAATCAGGCCCTTTGTCAGGAAAACAAAAGAAATCAAGTGAATTACTCACCCCATAGTGGAAACTTAATAAGTAGCAATGTACTAATTGATATTAATGGTGCATGTTGTAGGCATGTTGATTTTTTTTAGAAGCTCCTCTTTGGGGTTGGGCAATGACCGGTTGTATAAAACAAAGGCTGATGCCTCTTATTCATTGTAACAAGATCTCAGGGCAGTGCTTGCTTGACATGGGAAGAAATTAGTGTTGGGTAGAGCAAGTCCAACACATATATATATTGGACCAGCAGCCTTGAGTCATATATAAATATGTTTCAGAATGAACCAAGCACAAAATCCTCAGCAAATTGAGAAATCAAAATAAATTCTGTTTTGAGTCAAACAAAATGTTGTTTTGATTCTGATCATTTTTAATGTTAATTTTAATTAAAGGAGATATCTAAATTAAAAGTCATTTTGAAACAAAAAATCAAAACATTGTTTGGAAAATGTCAACAACAGGTTTAACTTTTTTCTGATTTTAAGGTTGTTGTTTTTTAATGAAACAATTCTGCAAAACCTGCACAAATTCACAAAATGTTTCCGTCACCAAAGCTGCATTTTTTTTTTTTTTTTTTTTTTTTTTTGCCAATAAAGTTTCAGTTGAAAAATGTCACCCAGCTCTAGTGTGGCACAGGGCAGTCCTGAGCTGATAGTGACGGCAGATGCTAGAGACAGCTTCTAATCGCATTTACACCAGTGTAAATTGGGAATAACTCCACTAAAGTAACGAGGAGTCTGGTGGCACCTTAAAGACTAACAGATTTATTTGGGCATAAGCTTTCGTGGGTAAAAACCTGACTTCTTCAGATGCATAGAGTGAAAGTTACAGATGCAGGCATTATATACTGACACATGGAGAGAAGGGAGTTTCTTCGCAAGTAGAGCACCAGTGTTGACAGGGTCAATTCAATCAGGGTGGATGTAGTCCACTCCCAATAATAGATGAGGAGGTGTCAATTCCAGGAGAGGCAAAGCTGCTTCTGTAATGAGCCAGCCACTCCCAGTCCCTATTCAAGCCCAGATTAATGGTGTTAAATTTGCAAATGAATTTTAGTTCTGCTGTTTCTCTTTGAAGTCTGTTTCTGAAGTTTTTTTGTTCAATAATAGTGACTTTTAAATCTGTAATAGAATGACCAGGAAGATTGAAGTGTTCACTTACTGGCTTTTGTATGTTACCATTCCTGATGTCCGATTTGTGTCCATTCTTTTGCGGAGGGACTGTCCGGTTTGGCCAATGTACATGGCAGAGGGGCATTGCTGGCACATGATGGCATATATCACATTAGTAGATGTGCAGGTGAATGAGCCCTTGATGGTGTGGCTGATGTGGTTGGGTCCTCTGATGGTGTCGCCAGAGTTGATATGGGGACAGAGTAGGCAACGACGTTTGCTACAGGGATTGGTTCCTGGGTTGGTGTTTCTGTGGTGTGGCGTGTAGTTGCTGGTGAGTATTTGCTTCAGGTTGGGGGGTTGTCTGTAAGTGAGGACTGGCCTGCCTCCCAAGGTCTGTGAGAGTGAGGGATCATTTTCCAGGATAGGTTGTAGATCATGGATAATGCGCTGGAGAGGTTTTAGCTGGGGGCTGTATGTGATGGCCAGTGGTGTTCTGTTATTGTCCTTGTTGGGCCTGTCCTATAGTAGGTGATTTCTGGGTACCCGTCTTGCTCTGTCAATCTGTTTCCTCACTTCTCCAGGTGGGTATTGTAGTTTTAAGCATGCTTGATAAAGATCTTGTAGGCGTTTGTCTCTGTCTGAGGGGTTAGAGCAAATTCGGTTGTATCTTAGGGCTTGGCTGTAGACAATGGATCGTGTGATGTGTCTTGGATGGAAGCTGGAGGCATGTAGGTACGTATAGCGGTCAGTAGGTTTCTGGTATAGGGTGGTGTTTATGTGACCATCATTTATTTGCACTGTAGTGTCCAGGAAGTGGATCTCTTGTGTGGACTGGTCCAGGCTGAGATTGATGGTGGGGTGGAAATTGTTGAAGTCCAGGTGGAATTCTTCAAGGGCCTCCTTTCCATGGGTCCATATGATGAAGATGTCATCAATGTAGCGCAAGTAGAGGAGGGGCACTAGGGGACGAGAGCTGAGGAAGCGTTGTTCTAAGTCAGCCATAAAAATGTTGGCATACTGTGGGGCCATGCGGGTACCCATAGCAGTGCCACTGACTTGAAGGTATAAGTTGTCCCCAAATCTGAAGTGGTTGTGGGTGAGGACAAAGTCACAAAGCTCAGCCACCAGGCGTGCTGCGGCCTCATCAGGGATACTGTTCCTGACAGCTTGTAGTCCATCCTCATGTGGAATATTGGTGTAAAGTGCTTCTACATCCATGGTGGTCAGGATGGTGTTTTCAGGAAGAACACCAATGCATTGTAGTTTCCTCAGGAAGTTGGTGGTGTCTCGAAGATAGCTGGGAGTGCTGGTAGTGTAGGGTCTGAGGAGAGAGTCCAAATAGCCAGATAATCCTGCTGTAAGAGTGCCAATGCCTGAGATGATGGGGCGTCCAGGGTTTCCAGGTTTATGGATCTTGGGTAGCAGATAGAATACCCCTGGTCGGGGTTCTGGGGGTGTGTCCATGTAGATTTGTTCCCGTACTGTCGCCGGGAATTTCTTGAGCAGATGGTGTAGTTTCTTTTGGTATTCCTCAGTGGGATCAGAGGATAGTGGCCTGTAGAATGTGGTCTTGGAGAGTTGCCTGGCAGCCTCCTGTTCATAATCCGACCTGTTCATTATGACTACAGCACCTCCTTTGTCATCCCCTTTGATGATAATGTCAGAGTTGTTTCTGAGGCTGTGGATGGCATTGCGTTCTGTACAGCTGAGGTTATGGGACAAGTGGTGTTGTTTGTCCACAATTTCAGCCTGTGCACGTCTGCGGAAGCACTCTGTGTAGAGGTCCAGTCTGTCATTTTGACTGTCAGGAGGAGTCCACGCAGAGTTCTTCTTCTTGTAATGTTGGTAGGAGGGTTCCTGTGGGTCAGTGCACTGTTCAGTGGTGCGTTGAAAATATTCCTTGAGTCGGAGACGACGAAAGTAGGCTTCCAGATCACCGCAGAAATGTATCGTGTTCGTGGGGATGGTGGGACAGAAAGAGAGTCCCCGAGATAGGACAGACTCTTCTGCTGGGCTAAGTGTGTGGTTGGAAAGACTGACAATGTTGTTAGATGAGTTGAGGGTACCAGTGTTGTAGCCCTCTGTGGCAGGTAGGAGTTTAGATAGCTTACTGTCCTTTTTCCTCTGTAGAGAAGTGAAGCGTGCATTGTAAATGGCTTGTCTCATTTTTGTAAAGTCCAGCCACGTGGAAGTTTGTGTGGAAGGTTGGTATTGTATGAGAGTCTCCAGTTTTGAGAGCTCATTCTTGATCTTCTCCTGTCTGCTGTACAGGATGTTGATCAGGTGGTTCCTCAGTTTCTTTAAGGGTACGTCTACACTACGAGATTAATTCGAATTTAGATAATTCGAATTTGGGAAACAGATTGTATAAATTCGATTGTGCGCGGCCACACTAAGCACATTAATTCGGTTTTTAACCACATTAATTCGGTGGTGTGCGGCCACACTACCCCATTAATTTTAACCACATTAATTCGGTGGTGTGCGGCCACACTACCCCTAATTCGAATTTACAAAATCGATTTTGGTGCTACTCCGCTCGTTGGGGTGGAGTACAGAAATCGATTTTAAGCGCCCTTTAATTCGAAGTAACTGGCTCCGTTGTGTGGATGGGTTAAGGATTAATTCGGATTAACGCAGCTAAATCCGAATTAAAGTCGTAGTGTAGACCAGGCCTAAGAGTAAAGTAATGGAGCTACTCCCAATTTACCCTAGGTAAATAGATAAGATCAGCATCTGGCCCCTTGAGAACACAACAGAGCTTGTCTGATCAACCTTTCATTTTAACGAAAAAAATAACAATCGTGCAGTCAAGAAGGGTGGGATTCACCAGGGGGGCTTAGGTGCTGCCACCAAGTGGAATTGACAGCCCCAAATTAGGTGCTCAGACTCCCTATACAATGCATGGGGAGATTTAGGTGCCTAAAAAGGGGATTCGCAGATACCAGCATAAGCAGGGAGCCAGCTAAGCTAGCCAATAGAAAATGTAAAGCAGAGAGGTGTGGCAAAGCAGAGGGGTGTGGCCTAGGGTCTAACTTCCAGATCTGTTGGACCAACTGGCCTTTCCCTGTCCAGCGGTTCTTCCAGTTCTTAAGACTTTATGCTTCTTCTGAAGAATAGCGTCATTGTTGTAGCTCAGGGATCAGCAACCTTTGGCATGCGACCCATCAGGGAAAGCCGCTGGTGGGCCGGGACGGTTTGTTTACCTGCAGCGTCCACAGGTTCGACCGATCGCAGCTCCCACTGGCCGCAGTTCGCTGGTCCAGGCCAGTGGGGGATGTGGGAAGCAGCGGCCAGCACATCCCTCGGCCCATGCCGCTTCCCGCAGCCCCCATTGGCCTGGACCAGCAAAACGCGGCCAGAAGGTGCTGTGATCAGCCGAACCTGCGGACGCTGCAGGTAAACAAACCATCCTGGCCCTACAGCACAAGTCCTGGTGGAGAAAATGCTTATTCTATGGAGTCTCTTTCTCCAAGAATCCAGTTAATGGATCTGAAATTTGGTGTGACCTTTCACCAGTGTTCAAATTTTAGACATATTTTCCTTCTCTTTCATGTCATGCATGTGCAATACCTCCCCCTGCTGGCTCAATGTGGACAACAACTAAGATTTCTCTCAAACTGCTGCAAGCCCTCTGACAAGGAGCCATACGAAGGTTTCTACCTAAATATCTTTACCCAAGAAAAAGCAGGCCAAAGAATACAAAATGTCAGTTGAGGGCACATTGCTTGCACTTGATAGAATGGAGAAAGACCCCTGCTGGCTGGAAACTCAAAATTAACAACAACAACAAGAAAATTAGCAAGGTTTGCCAGCTGGGAATAGGCAGCTGGCTGGTGATCAGAAGGGCCTTTCAGTCAATTAATCCATCTCAGAGCTGGATTAACGCATTTAAACATGTTTCCCTTAGCTGCTTCAGAGAGACCCATTGAATGAGCTGTAAAGATGAATGGAAGTGAAGAAATTTCATTTAGAGGAAGGAAAATGTCTCTGGAGCAGTGGGTGGGTGATTTTTACACACCATATGTGCATCAATAACTGAGCACAACGGAGTGAATTAAGGGCAGAGACCAGCAGCTTTGAGTCAAAAACTCTTGAGTTTGAAGATCTGTTTGATTTTAAATGACTATCTATCTGTGTTTCTAATGTGCCCGTTACCAAAGAATCTTTAGGCATTTGCAATCAAGTTAGGACAAGCAGACTTCTGCCTGAGGACTTTACTGTCTGCTCCACTCATTCTTCATTGCTCCACTGCACTAAGTGAGGTAATCTTGCTCATCACTGGGGAGGCTACTGCTGGGCTATTTTGCCATCATTCTGAATGGCAGAAGACTGGCTCAAAGAGGTAGCTTCAGAGCTAAGTGTAGGAGGTATTTGAGACTTGGTCTCAGCCTGGTCTATCACTGATCAGGTGATTGACTGAAAGTCAATGGGACTTGTGCTTTATAAAGTGTCTTCGTTCATAGTCAAGGTCCCTCCACAGAGAATGCTCAACCCCTGCCCTCTGAGAGTTTGGGACTGGCCTCTGTTAGCTGTAGCATCCCAGCTGATTTCAGCTGTTACATAAAGTTGTGGAAGGAAAGGTAGTCTCTGAGATAAGCAGGGCTTTCTAGATGAGACCCAATACCTTGATGTTAATGCAGCAGACGACTGGAAGGCAGGGACTGTTGCAGAGCATGATTTCCCTTTCAGTATATAAAGCATTTATACACTCTGACCCTCTACTAGGTGAGTGGATATCAGTCTCTTTGGAGGTCTATGAATGTGCTTTATTCTTGTATATTCCCTTTTAATAATGGACACATAACAAACTACATTTGGGGCCAGATTGTGACTTGGACTATGCACCTGCACAAGGGTATAAGATGGACTAAGACCCCCCACACACACACCTTACATGTCAGCGTATTCCACCAGGACCTTAAGTCCAGGCATGCAGCCCCAGAGCAGGTAGGCACCCGGTGATGAGGAAAAGACCAAGTTTTGGCTCCATCCCCTCTGCTCACTGGCCAGCACAGCTGAGCCAGCATTGAGGGAGAGGGTAGTAATTTACTGCTAGTATTAACTAACAGCACAATTACTTTCTCCTGGAGGCAGCGGGGAATCAGGCAGGGAACTATGGTGGGGATGCTCCTGGGCGGGAGCAGACACCTACCATGCTTTAATGTGGATAATGGCCTAGAGACACCCCTTAGCTTTCTTTGCAGGGATGTTGCAATGGTTTCTGTGGTGCTGTCACAGTGCTAATGCAAGTCTAAGACAAAATACCGAAGAAGGGAAATCTACGTTGCAGTAAAGAAGTTGAGAAGAGTCCATCCTGCTGGAAGCAGCAGAGCAGCTAAACCCATGGCACCATCGCCCAAGAAACAAGGAGGCACAGAACAATGAAGGAGAAAAGATGTACATTTTAATAGTATCAGAGGGGTAGCTGTGTTAGTCTGGATCTGTAAAA
>NW_020696021.1:0-8619 GCF_002925995.2 Terrapene triunguis | reverse complement strand
TATGTCCCTGCAGCCCGGGGGGGGGGCGGGGGGAAGGGGAGGAGAGGGCTCCATGCTCTCACTTCCAGGCACTGCCCCCCGCAGCTCCCATTGGCCGAGAACAGGGAACCGTGGCCAATGGGAGCTTTGGAGGAGGTACCTGGAGGAGCAAGAGCAGCACATGGCGCCGTTCCCTCCCTCCCTCCCGCCCCCCAGACTCTGGCTGCTTCCTGGAGCAGAGCAGAGCGGAGCGGGGCCGGGCCAGGGCAGGCAGGGAGCCTGCCCTGGCCAAGGTGTGCAGTGCTGCCACCCGGGAGCCACTCTAGGTAAGTGGCGCCGGGCTGGAGCCTGCACCCCACCCCCCTGTCCAGAGCCCCCTGCCACACCCTGCACCCCAACCCCCCGCTGCACCCCTCACCCCTCCTGCACCCCAACTCCCTGCCCTGAGCCCCCTGCTGCACCCTGCACCCTGACCCCCTGCTGCACCCCTCACCCCTCCTGCACCCCACACTCCAATTCCCTGTCCTGAGCCCCCTGCCATACCCTGCACACCTCCTGCACCTCAACTCCCTGCCCTGAGCCCCCATCACACCCTGCACCCCTCCTGCACCCCAACCCCTGTCCGGAGCCCCCTGCCACATCCCACACCCTCCCGCACCCCAACTGCTTGCCCTGAGCCCCTTGCCACATGCTGCACCCCAACCCCCTGCTGCACCCCTCACTCCATGCTACCACTAGTGATGATATTTTGAAAGTTAACAATTGTGTTCATTTGGATTGCACAATGGTATGCTGTATTGAAAGCAAAGTCCATTGGGGCAAAATCACTGCTGGAGTAATATCTGAATGTCTGGCTGCTAATGTGGGTAACAAAGGCACCTCGGGGGGGGGGGGGGGGGGGAAGGGAGGGGAAATCTGTAAGGGAAGGTGGATGGTGATACGATAGTGAAGAGGGAAGGCTCACACCTTGGCAGTGCTCTTATCCCTGCTCTTCAAGGAGTATGTTAAAAAAGGTAACATGCAAAGTCCCCAGAAAAATAAACATTACTATGGAAGCTGATGGCACCTGAAAGTAAGCAAGCAACTCAACGGCATGTGCATACAGACACACTACTACCTATCTAAGGTACTTATATGCCCCCCATTACCCTATAGCATCTGAGCGCCTCACAATCTTTAATGTATTTGTTCTCACAACATCTCTGTGAGGTAGGGGAGTATAACTATTTCCAATTTACAGATGGGGAACTGAGGCCCAGAAAAACTAAGTGACTTGCCCAACATCACACAAGAAATCTGTGACACAGCAAGGCATGGAACCCAAGTCATAGGCTAGTGCCCTAACCACTGGACCCTCCTTCCTCTCACACAAATGCTTGACACCAATGAATCCCCATTTCAATTAAGCATATTTACTTAACATGGAAATTCCTGTCATATACTATATACCAGTGCTGCCTCTGGAATCCAGAGAACTGTGCCCCTCCCACCCACCCGCATCTTCCTCTCTATCCTTCACAAATAGATATTTTTATATTCTTAAGTCTCCAAATAAAACTTTGACTATAGCTCAGTGTCATAGGTCAGATATAACATATTTATAGCAAATTTTTTGTTCAACTTTTATAAAGCTGTATTTATTGGAAAATTCATAATGGCATTAACATCAGAAGGCCAGTTGGAATGTATGTGGTAGAGCAGCAATTCTCAAACTGAGGGTCGGGACCCCAAACTGGATCGCAAGCCCTTTTTAAGGTGGTCGCCAGGACTTCGAAGCCCTGCCGCCCAGGACCAAAGCTGAAGCCTGAGGGCTTCAGCTCTGGGTGGCGGGGCTCCAGATACAGGCACTCTGCATGGGGCTGAAGCCCTTTGGCTTTGGACCCCTTGCCTGGGGGGTTGGAGCTTTGGTTTTGGCTTTGCTCCCTTCCTCACAGGGTGGCAAGACTTAGGATTCGGTCCCCCCACCCAGGGTCGTGTAGTAATTTTTGTTGTCAGAAGTGGGTCATGGTGCAATGAAGTTTGGGAACCCCTGTGGGAGAGGAACAGCTAAGGGCAGTGTGTTGAAAGCAGAGCTGGGAGTCAGCACAGCTACATTCTTTTCTTAGCTTGAGTTTGGGCAAGTCACCTAGTATATTTTTATAATGGTACTTAGCCACCTCTGTAAATGGCTCTGAGATTTGCAGATGGAAAGCAAAAGCAAAACAGTGCAGAAAGAGAAGCACTATTTGATTTACAGGTTTCAGGGACATGATATATACAAAAGATTAAAGGCACAATTGTGGCGTGTATTATGCCAACACAAGGAAACACTCAACACAAGGAAACAAAGAGGCATAAGACGTTTCCTTACTCCTCTGCATGGGATACCCATATCATGGGTCATACTGTAGGCAGCTCTCTTGATTCTGACCCTCCTTTCTCCATACCCCAGTACACTATTCAGTGCAGCTAAAGCACGGTTGGCACAGGGAGAAGTAAGATTCACCAGGTATAAGGCAAGCAAAGTTTACATTCCTCTGGAGTAAGTGGAAGGAGGTGGCGAGTTCTTGGGGCCAGATAGTGATTCTCTGAGTTACAGGCACATAAACCTTCTGACTAACTGTCCCAAGTGCTGAGTTGTACCTAATCCTCATTTCAGGTGAGTTACTCCTGGATTGTTTTTCACATTTCAAATTTTCTGGTTTTCTTGGGGACATCTCTCACTATTTAACAAGAAATACAGTTAAAAGCAGGAGGTTGATTAGAACAGAGAAACAAATTAATTTCTCTTTAATTAAAAAAAATAGAAATACACAGGTGGGGCTTTATCCAGCTCCCACTGAAGTAAGTGGAAGTAGGAATCAGCCCCTAATTTAGAACTGTGGAGGTCCTGTACCTTATTTGATGATATGGAAATCTGATTTAATAGCTAACCACTGACAACATTTTTTTCTTGTTTAGAAAAGAAATATTTCTACTTTAGTAAAAACCCATGAATAAATCTGCACTTGCTCAAACCTGTCCTGCTTTCATGTGCGGTGTATAATCTGTACAGTAGGTAGAAATTCCCCTTCACACATTTCAGGGTGTCTCATGTCTGCTCCTTCTTTTAGCAGTACTGTTTCCTGGCCCTCTTATGGCAATATGGTAATATAACAGCATAACAATAATAATAAATAATTATAGTAAAGCTCACCCTGGTCAGGAAACAAAAAATGTTTCTCTAATCCATGTTAACCACTAAAGTATTTGGATAGTATTCAGTTTACAAGCACCTTTCCCTCCAATACATACATGCACAAATTTCCCTGGTAGACGCTGACAAACAAACATTTTATATCCTCTTTTGTAGTTCTAGATTTTATTACATTTACTCTGATTTCGATTGCTAGAAGGTTTACTTCTTGTACAACTTTGTTTTGCTTTTTAAATCAACATGTATCATTTCCTGCCAGAATCAGAGCATATGCCAGCTAGTTTTAACTGTTTTCCAAAACTTGGTGCTTGGAAAAATAATAATTTGATGACTTTAGATTTTAGCCGATCAAATGCAGACTTATTGGTGCACTAGGGGTCTATTCAAAACCCAGCTTTTCTTGCAACAGGAGACTTTCACAATTGGTAATGAGCACAGATTCAGAATTGTTTGTGAGCAGCTGCTTAGTAGGTAAGAGCTTGTTTGGATTCAATTGAACAGTGTTTTTAGAAGCAGTTACTGACCCCTGACCCTTCCTACAGACTGGGTTGATGGGATTAGGGAAAGCTAGCGTTCAGTTTACACTTGGCTATAACAAGCTGGCAAGAGATAACATACTTTTTAATTATCAAGTTACACCTCTGCCAAAGTTTGTCTGTGAATTTACCAGACGGGTCAATGAATGATAAGAAATCAAGCTCAGCCACAGAATAATAGCTACTTTATAAAACAGACCTGTGAAAGATATAATTAATATCATTATGTGATTTTTCTCTCACAGTTATTTCAGAATTTGCAGCTTTAAACGGCAAATTGTATGCATGTATTATATAGACAGAGCCAATAGGGGGGAGAATGTGTGTATGTGTGTGTGCATAATAAAATAGGTTTGGGTTACTTATAAGAATTGCAAAAATATAGGTAAGGAGATAAAAATAACCCTAAATCAAGATTTTATTTAGTTTTGTTTTTAATGCTTTAAAGTTTAAAAACTGTTTAGCTCTACAAATCTCATGCCAGGGGAATAAAGAAATATTTACAATTAACCTAGGTAGAGTTAGCAAAGACTTACCAAACAGTCTTCAGTCATGAGAAAAGGAGACCAATAAAGCATTATTCAGTTGAAACAATTAAAGATTGATTGTGACATAATCATAAAACAATATTCAAATGCTTTAAAGATGGAGACCTAGTCTCTTACTATTAAAGATAATCCAGAATTACAATGTTTAATTATGTGGATTTTTTATTGATTGGAAGTTATTGACTGGAGTGGGCAAAAACTCCCAATTAAAACCATTGTACATAATTTAACCATGATTTGATATGTTTAAAAAAACATTTTTCTCTTAATCTACTTTATGATAATAAATTTTGCCTTTCCACAGTGCTTTCCATTCAAAGGTCTCAAAATGACAGAGATTCACCTTACAAGCCCAATGTCATAGAATCATAGAATATTAGGGTTGGAAGAGACCTCAGGAGGTCATCTAGTCCAATCCCCTGCTCAAAGCAGGACCAACACCAACTAAATCATCCCAGCCAGGGCTTTGTCCAGGCTGGCCTTAAAGACCTCGAAGGATGGAGATTCCATCACCTCCCTAGGTAACCCATTCCAGTGCTGCATCACCCTCCTAGTGAAATAGTGTTTCCTAATATCCAGCCTAGACCTCTCCCACTGCAACTTGAGACCATTGCTCCTTGTTCTGTTATCTGCCACCACTGAGAACAGCCGAGCTCCATCCTCTTTGGAACCCTCCTTCAGGTAGTTGAAGGCTGCTATCAAGTCCTCCCTCAGCGTCTCCTCATAAATCATGTGCCCCAGCCCCCTAGTCATTTTTGTTTCCCTCTGCTGGACTCTGTCCAATTTGTCCACATCTTTTCTGTAGTGGGGGGCCCAAAACTGGATGCAATACTCCAGATGTGGCCTCACCAGTGCCGAATAGAAGGGCCACTTCCCTCGATCTGCTGGCAATGCTCCTACTAATGCAGCCCAATATGTTGTTAGCCTTCTTGGCAACAAGGGCACACTGTTGACTCATATCCAGTTTCTCATTCACTGTAATCCCCAGGCCCTTTTCTGCAGAACTGCTGCTTAGCCAGTCAGTCCCCAGCCTGTAGCAGTGCATGGGATTCTTCCTTCCTAAGTGCAGGACTGCACTTATCCTTGTTGAACCTCATCAGATTTCTTTTGGCCCAATCCTCCAATTTGTCTAGGTCAATCTGGACCCTATCCCTACCCTCCAGCGTATCTACCTCTCCCCTCACCTTAGTGTCATCCGCGAACTTGCTGAGGGTGCAATCTATCCCATCATCCAGATCATTAATGAAGATGTTGAACAAAACTGGCCCCAGGACCGACCCCTGGGGCACTCCACTTGATACCAACTGGCAACAAGACATTGAGCTGTTGATCACTATCCGTTGAGCCTGACAATATAGCCAGCTTTCTATCCACCTTACAGTCCATTCATCCAATCCATACTTTTTTAACTTGCTGGCAAGAATACTGTGGGAGACCATATCAAAAGCTTTGCTAAAGTCAAGGTATATCATGTCCACTACTTTCCCCATATCCCCAGTGCCAGTTATCTCATCATAGAAGGCAATCAGGTTAGTCAGGCATGACTTGCCCTGGTGAATCCATGTTGACTGTTCCTGATCATCTTCCTCTCCTCCAAGTGCTTCAAAATGGATTCCTTGAGGACCTGCTCCATGATTTTTCCAGGGACTTTTGCCATTGTTTTCATTTATGACCTACGGCAAGTCACCTAGGGCCAGATTAAAGTCAATTGAAATCAATGGAAAGACTCCCATTGATTTCAGTGGGCTTTTGGATCAGGCCTTCAATCTTTCAGTGCCCCATGTGCAAAATAGGGGTAATAATACTTCCCCACCTCATAGGGGAGTTATGAGGCTAAAGTATTGTATGTTTATGAGGTTTTGAGATACAACAGTAATGAGCTCCATTAAAAAAAAACAAACTTATCAACAAACAATTCACATGTGGTATGGAAGGCCAGCCAAGGCCCTACAAAGAATTAAGTTCCAAATGGGAGTTGGGGAATGTGGGTGTATTAGCTACACAAGGATAGCTGATTGGACTACAGAAGGGGGCCGCTTTGCTCATCTACTCTTGAGGGCATTCTGTGCCAAAAAATTAAAAATTCTGCTCACAGTATTTTAAAATTCTGCAAATTTTATTTGTCAAATAAATGTGGAGGCTCCAGTATGGCACTGGGGAGCACAGGCCCCCTGGGAAATGGACTTAGTGGTGAGGCTGCACCCACCCCTGTGCAATGAATGGACCTGCCCTAGAAACACCCCAAGGCCCTACCCCTCCGTGCCAGGCACACCATGTGTGGGCAGGCAGGCTCAGCACGTCTTGATCCAAGTGTTGAGGGTCTTAGTGGGGGGGGATACAGGTGTGAGTTGAGGGTTCGGTGTGGGGCAATCTGGGTGCTGGTGGCTCAGTGGGGGATGCAGGTGTGTGGGGGATCTGGATGCACAGGGGCTTGTTGGGGGAGGAGGGGCAGAGTTCTGGGTGCAACCATAATGGGACTCTGCAGGGGGGTCCAGGTGAAGGTGGTTGGGGCTCATCGAGGGGGGGGGTCTGGGTGTGGGGGCATAGAGCTTGTCAGGAGAGTCTGGGGGGGGGAAGCTCAGTGGGGGGGGGGGGGGTTTCCAGATGCTGGGGGAGTGGGACTCAGTGGGATAGGGATCAAGGTGCAGCTGGTTGGGGCTTGGTAGGGTGAGGATCCGGGTGCTGGTGGCTTGTTGGGGTGGTCCAGGTGCAGGGGGAGTGGGGCTTCTTAGGGGTGGTTCTGGGTGTGTGTGGAGGGGTGAGGCTTGGCGGGAGGGCCTGGGCATGAGGGGGGGTCTGGATGCACGGGGGTTGGGTAGATGTGGAAGCTGCTCCCTGTACAGTGATCCCTACCCCTGCAGCTGAGGAGTGATGGTTGCAGGAAGCACGGGGGGGGGGGGGGGGGGGGAGGAGCAAAGCTTCCTGGAGCCAGGGGAGAAATGTAGGGGTGAGTGTGACCCTGCCCCAGATGCCCTGCAGGGGAAGAGGAAGTCCCGTCCTTCCCAGACCAGCCAGGACTAGCAGCTGAGCCCAGCGCAGGATAGAAGCCACCAGCCATGTCTTTCCCAGTCCCCTCCCCACCCCACAGTGATTTACCTCTCTGCCGGCTGTCTTTGACACCCAAAACATACTACTGGGGAGGATCATATGACTGCTCCTGTGGCTTCCCTTTGCTTCCCCATCAAAAAGTCATTTTTTCTGTGGGGAAGCAAAGCAATCCGCAGGGGACGTGAATTCTGTGCATGTGCAGTAGCACAGAATTCCTCCAGGAGTACCCAGACTGCATATACTAGTGTGGAGAGATGTGAGGCGCTGGACTGTGAGGTTCCAAAAGATCCAACTTTATATGGCATTTATGTCACTGACATGGCACAGAGGGGCTGAGGCTGGTGTAGTAGTGCTGAGTAGTGGGGACCTGTGCTGCATATCCTGGCACTGAGATGAGGGGGTGTGGATTTCACCTTCCTAATTCACTCACATTTCTGCTGTACAGGATCCAGTTACTGTATCTGGGCTTTAGGCTGGTGAAGTGGATTTCACCATTGGCCTCTTATATCGCTTATAATTGGATAACGCACAGAGGAAACACCAAACAACAACAAAATAAGTAGATTTTGCTTATACAACGTAGCTATTCCCTCCCCCCAGCCCATAAAACACAAGTTCATTATAAGCAGTCTCTGTAATACTGAAACAATTTACAACTTTTATTGTAGCTCAGTGGAAGTACAGTTTTGCTGTACCTGAGTATGTTATAAATAGTCTCTGTTGTTCATATGGATTTAAATGTTTGTTCAAATTCTGCATCTCAGTATATGCACACACTATGGATAACATTCAAAAAGTTATTTTAGTGACAGAGCAATAGGTCTTCATGTAATTTTACCAGGCATTCTTAGATAACGTGTAGGTATATTTTGAGTAATAATTGAGGAGTATTGGGGTACTTTGTCATTTGGTTCTACTTTGACAGTATTTTATGAGTTGAATACTCTCTGGCATACACTTTATTAGAATGAATTTATCTTGCTATCACTATGAAGGCTCCACTTTTATTCAAAAGGAAATCTTACTATCTCATTTCCACAGTGCCAGCATTGCAGCTTCTAACATAATTACTGTTATTATTGTTTATTACCGCTCTGTTTGTATGTTAATGTGGGCTCCCTAAAATGTAAAATCATTGTCACTGATCTGGTCAAGCACCCACTCTTGGCCGCTCACCAGATTGGTGTGAGGGGAATCCCAGTCTCCATATCTCCAGATGTTTTAAACCTCCAGAGAGTCTCAACAGAGTCCAGGCACTGTTCTGGTCTTTAGGCACACCCTCGGAATGCAGGCCCTCTGCCTGGCACCCCTGAGAGCTGTCACCATGTGGCCC
>NW_020696020.1:0-13957 GCF_002925995.2 Terrapene triunguis | reverse complement strand
CACAGCCCCTATCCGGGATACCACAGTCCCTTCCCAGCCATTCTGCCGGCTCCAGGAATTGTTCCTTATTTGCTTTGCATTGGAGCTGAACTGAAGCAAAGGGGAAATTGTTCCCCCCTCCCCCAAGCCCTGGCCTTCCCCGCCCCCCCTCCCCGCACGCACCCTCTGGGCCTATAGTGGGGAGCAGTGGGCAGGACTCTACAAAAAAGCCCAGGGCCATATTGCTCCCTCAGTGCCCTTCCCCTGCCTATACTGCACTTAACCCAGAGCTGGGCCGGGCTAGCAGGGGCTGCGGGTCGGGAGTGAGGGACACCGGCAGGGCTGGGGTGGGGGAGTCAGGACTGGGCTAGCAGGGGCTGCAGGTGGGGAGTGAGGGGCACCGGCAGGGCTGGGGGGAGCCCAGGGCTGGGCTAGCAGGGGCTGCGGGTCGGGAGTGAGGGGCACCGGCAGGGCTGGGGGGAGCCCAGGGCTGGGCTAGCAGGGGCTGCGGGTCGGGAGTGAGGGACACCGGCAGGGCTGGGGGGAGCCCAGGGCTGGGCTAGCAGGGGCTGCGGCTCGGGAGTGAGGGGCACCGGCAGGGCTGGGGGGAGCCCAGGGCTGGGCTAGCAGGGGCTGCGGGTCGGGAGTGAGGGACACCGGCAGAGCTGTGGTATGAGGCCTTGTGGGAGCTTGTCCCACTGCATTGTGGGGTAGAAATGTCAGCCCCAGGGATCGCTGGGGGGCAGGTTCCCGGCCTGCTGCTTTCCCCACCCCCGGCGTCAGCCGCTGCCCTTCATTCTTGCACCTTGTTTTATAAAAGGCCCCGTGTCAGTGCGGCTCGGCTCGGTGCCCCATCTCGGCTGGCAGCGCGGTGCCCGCTGCGCCCGGTGCCGGGGACCCAGCTCGTACAGGCTGCCCACCCTGCAGGCATTAGCAGAGCTGGGGGACCTGCAGGGGACGGAGCCAGGACGGAGGGGGGTGTTCACAGAACAGCGGCGGGGTGTGTGTGCGGGGGCCGAGGGATGAGCACGGGCCGGTCGGAGCCCATCGCGGCAGGGCAGGCTGGGCACGAGGAGGCCAAATTCCTGGATCTGTGCCTGGAGCTCGCCTGAGCCCAGCCCAGAGTGTGTGTGTGTGGGGGGGATAGATAGATAGATAGATAGATAGAGGAGGTGAATGTGGATAGATAGATAGATAGATAGATAGATAGATAGATTAGATAGAGGAGGTGAATGTGGATAGATAGATAGATAGAGGGGTGGCTGGGGGTAGATAGATTAGATAGATGGATGGATAGATAGCTAGAGCGGGAGGATGTGGATAGATAGATAGAAGGGGTGAAGGGGGATAGATAGATAGTTTAGTGAGGCAGTGTGGTCCCCCGCTGCCCTGGAGAGGGACGAGCCCCTCCCGACACCAGAGTGGGCGGAGCCAGTGAGTCCTGCGCCCGCCCCCCAGAGGTCAAGGTGCAGGACAGGAAGTATAAAAGCCCGACCCCAGAGCTCACTCCAGGAGCAGCCGCCGGATAGGCTGGTCCCTCTCTGGTTGGGAGACTCCGGCGACCTACGGCAGACCCAGAGGAGCTGCCCAGCCTGCCCCTCGTCAGTTACCCAGAGGACCCCATGGTGCTGGCCCCCCCGAGGACACCGTCCAGACCCAGACCTCTCCAGAGGGGGAGTTTGGAAGGAGCCCGGGGGCAGCTGACCCTAGTCTGGCTGTAGCCCTGCCAGAGCCTATGTCAGTGTGTCGCGGCCGGGATCCCCACGGACTCAGCAGCGGGTCTTCTGCCACTGCTAGGGCCCCGGGCTGGGACACAGCGGAGTGGGTGGGCCTGCGTCCCCCCTGCCACCCAATTCGTGGGTGTCAGTCCCTGTCCGAGGGCCTGAACCACTGACTCTGTTGCCACGGACCACGGGCCGGGCGGGAATAACGGCCTGGTTTTGCCTCTACTGCTGCTGCGGCGAAAGACTCCCACGGCCCGGCTAATTCCCCAAAGACTCCCATGGCCCGGCTAATTCCCCGTCAATGACTGGAAGGAAGTAGCGAGGCGGTGGGGTCCCCCGGAGAGGGACCAGCCCCGGCCAACCCCCTCGACATGGCCCCACCCAAAAAAGTAGCCCACACTTTGTGAAACACTTTAATGAGTCCAGGGTTTGGTCTATGTGTTAACTTAACATTGTCATTAATGTTCTTCAGAGAGCGCTTCCTCTGGCATCCAGCCATGGAGGCTGTGAGCTGGTGTACCTCAGTTTCCCCTTGTGCCCAGCGGTTCACGCTTGTAGTGGTTTTTCTGCTGTGGAAAGTTCTAGAAATGTGACTATGCATTAGCTGTGAAACCTCAACATTATTAGGGTTTTTTTTTTAAACACACGGTATGTTCTTGTTGAAACAAACAGCATAATCATAAGGGTTTCTGTTCTGTACCACTCTTCATGTGTTCAAGGGGTTTTCCAAGAGACATTGTACTGTTTTTGGTATCAGCAACAAGTTAGTTACAATCATTAGCAACAACCTTCACATCAGTCTTATCACGAGGGTACATTTACAATCCTTTTTGTCATGCCAAGTCTTGGGTTTAGATGAATCACTCTTTAGGTCAGCTTGTTCCATATCCCTTTTGCACCTTTGTGGCTTTTCCTTGCCTGCAGGGTCTTCCTTAACGTAGGCTTTCAGTTTAACCACTTCCTTGGGGTTTGGGCATTTTAGGATTAACCTGTGGCTTTTATTTGCAAGGTTTAATCCTTCCCTTCCTTCCTGTTCAGGAGGGTCAAAATCTGAGCTGTCTTGTGTAACAGACTCCATTGGCCGGCTGGGGGCGTCCTCTTTGCTAACCGCTACAGACCTTGGGAGGCAGGCCAGTCCTCGCTTACAGACAACCCCCCAACCTGAAGCAAATACTCACCAGCAACTACACACCACACCACAGAAACACCAACCCAGGAACCAATCCCTGTAGCAAACCTCGTTGCCTTCTCTGTCCCCATATCTACTCTGGCGACACCATCAGAGGACCCAACCACACCAGCCACACCATCAAGGGCTCATTCACCTGCACATCCACTAATGTTATATATGCCATCATGTGCCAGCAATGCCCCTCTGCCATGTACATTGGCCAAACCGGACAGTCCCTCTGCAAAAGAATTAATGGACACAAATCTGACATCAGGAATCATAATACTCAAAAACCAGTGGGAGAACACTTTAACCTGTCTGGCCATTCAATGACAGACCTGCGGGTGGCTATCTTACAACAGAAAAACTTCAAAAACAGACTCCAACGAGAGACTGCTGAGCTGGAATTGATATGCAAACTAGATACAATCAATTTAGGATTGAATAAGGACTGGGAATGGCTGAGCCATTACAAACATTGAATCTATCTCCCCTTGTAAGTATTCTCACACTTCTTATCAAACTGTCTGTACTGAGCTATCTTGATTATCACTTCAAAAGTTTTTTTTTTTCCCCTCTTACTTAATTGGCCTCTCAGAGTTGGTAAGACAACTCCCACCTGTTCATGCTCTCTGTATGTGTGGATATATCTCCTCAATATATGTTCCATTCTATATGCATCCGAAGAAGTGGGCTGTAGCCCACGAAAGCTTATGCTCTAATAAATTTGTTAGTCTCTAAGGTGCCACAAGTACTCCTGTTCTTTTAGCAGAACTAAAATTCATTTGCAAATTTAACCCCATTAATCTGGGCTTGACTAGGGACTGGGAGTGGCTGGCTCATTACAGAAGCAGCTTTGCCTCTCCTGGAATTGACACCTCCTCATCTATTATTGGGAGTGGTGATACCAGTCAGCTCTGTGTTTTTGGGGAACCAGGGTGCAGTATACAGCCTGACTCATGAAAGACACCTCCCCCCCCCGCCTCTGCTTAAACCAAAACCCATCAGAGAAAACAACTTGCAGAGAGCAGTGAAGGGCGTTGGGAGACACACCTAGACCCCTCCTGACAAGGGTGACAAGATTAAGACATCTCCATTAGCATACAGAATGGAGAGCAGAGACAACTCCCCTGGCCTCATCTGCATGAAAGATAGGACAGGAAGACATCTCAATTTACATATAGAATGGAGAACAGAGAACCGCACTGAATTCTGGGACCAGAAAAAGCAGAGAAGCACTGCATCATGGGAATCTCTGCTCCAGATGCTAATGAACCTACGCCTGCCCACACCCAGCTCAGCAATTATCAGACCAATTCTAGTAATGAATCCTTAATTGATATCCAAATACTGAAGCAGCCTGGAAGAAAACACCACCCATAGCCAAGAGTGATCAGCTCCTATTGTCTAGCCTAAAGAAAACCCTTGAGTCATCAGCTTACCTATAAACAAATCTAGTGTTCTCCCTTCAACCATTGTAATTTCTCTACAAAAATCCCTACTCACCCTCTAGTCAGGGTTCTGATGCTTAGATCCAAACTATGCATCAGTTCCACTGGAATTCCATCTCCTGACTGATCGTGCTGGGGGCTCTGCCTGGCTCCAGCATTCAGGACTCTCAGCTACCACCATCATCTGGGAACCCCGACCAGTTCAAGCCTCATGGAGTGGGTGAGATCCCCCCCCCTCTTTCTCTCTCTTGGTTTTCGTTTCTACCTTAGGTATTAACCTTTAATCGTGTATGTTATGTTGGTTTAGCCTCCTTGTGTAGTTATCACTATTATTCAATAAATAACTTCTGTAAGCAGTATGGTTAAGTTGGTTGCTTCTCTCTCTCTTGCTGAACTTTACTCGTTTGTGTTTTTAGCTTCCCCCAAAAAGCAACAGAGGGTCCTGTGGCACCTTTAAGACTAACAGAAGTATTGGGAGCATAAGCTTTCGTGGGTAAGAACCTCACTTCTTCAGATGCAAGTGAAGAAGTGAGGTTTTTACCCACAAAAGCTTATGCCCAAATAAATCTGTTAGTCTTTAAGGTGCCACCGGACACCTTGTTGTTTTTGTAGATACAGACTAACAGGGCTACCCCCTGATACTCGCTACAGGCAAGTCCCCCTCCCCCCCCCCCCCCGCAGTCAGTCAGGTGATTTGCATCAACACAGACAGTAGCTTGTTTACTAGTTTTCAGAGCCTCAACCTTTACCAATTCCAAGGCTGGACTCTGTCTTATAGAGATACCGTCCATTTTCACTACCATGGTCGACTCAAGCGTCTTTTGTCCTTCCCTTGCCAATCTCTGCTTCCACATGTGTGACGAAGTGGGACTGTTCTTAATGTTTCCTCTGAATACTGGGTGGGTGCCTCAGTTTCCCCGATACAGTTCTTAAGTCGCTAGGTGGTGGGATAAGGGGGTGTAATTGTTGCAGAGCAAAAGGCCAGTGCACATAAATGGCCGACACTCTGTCTCCTGGCAACTGATGGCCTGGGCCCTTCCCCCCTGCAAGGTGATAGCTAAAGGTGTTGGAGAACAAAGGAATCAGGTGACCTCCTGGCCTGGGAAAGGGACAAAGCCCAGAGGAGGAGGGGCTGGAGGGTGAGTCTGGGGATGTTATACAGACAAAACCACACAGGATCTTTTCAGGGGGAAGACAAAGATGCCACATTTATTATGACAACAATTTGATTTATGACCAATAACTGATATCTTAATACACACAAACACCAGATGTTCTGCTGCTGCTGCATAGTTACCAGTCCTGAACGTAGCTTGGGTTCGTGGCTTGAGTTTGCAGCTTGGGTTCGTAGCTTGTGGCGGTAACTGGCCAGGAAAGCTGGGCACAGGGACGAGCTGGGTCTCTGTCGGGCGCACCGATGCCCTTCCATGCTGACAGCAGAATGTTACCCTCCAAAGTTTTCCATCTCACCCATCCTTTTTGTAGGCTTTAGTTTGAATCCAGAGTCTATAGGTCTTGCTGTGTCACGCTGCCTCTGGGTTTTGGTGATTGATCACCCGTCAATTGCAGACATGACTTTCAGCCTGGGACCTGGCTTTGATCTTCCTTCTATTGTAGCTTTTCTGTTTAGGGTGGACGCTTCTTACTTTGTTAGGGCTCTTGTCTGCATCTTCAGCCGTTGGTGTTTGAACTCTATCTCATCAGGACAGGCTGGGGCTGGAGGTTGATTCCATCGTCCATACATCCCTCATTCACACATCTAAACTAAACGAATAAGATTACAGCAGGGTTTGCAAAAAGGAAGGTCGGAGCCAGCTTTTACAAAATGGAGTAAGCCTTTTAAAATGGGGTTTGAATGACAATATGGCAAACAGTGAACAGAAGGGCCGGTCTACACTGGGGGGTGGGGGGGGGGGGAGGATTGATCCAAGATACGCAACTTCAGCTACACAAATAGCGTAGCTGAAATCGAAGTATCTTGGATCGAATTACCTGGGGTCCAGACGGCGCGGGATCGACGCCCACGGCTCCCCCGTCGACTGCGCTACCGCCGCTCGCTCTGGTGGAGTTCCGGAGTCGACAGTGAGCGCGTTCGGGGATCGATATATCGCGTTATAACGAGACGTGATATATTGATCCCGGATAAATCGATTGCTACCCGCCGATACGGCGGGTTGTGAAGACGTACCCGAAGTTACAATGTAAGCAAGTGTAATAAATGGTGAATAGAAGTTACAATACTGAACCAATGCAAGTCTCAGTGATTTAAGCAGGAATTGGATGGATAGTGAAATTTACAAAGGCAGCTGACTGAACAGAGATGGCTCTTAACAAGCATCTTAATTGTCAATTAGCCAGTTATTGGGGTAACCGGTTTCATGAATGAATGTTGTTTCATTCATAAAACTTTACTTATGAAGTTACATTAAGAAAGGGAACAATTAAAAACAATTTCATTCATCAGTTCTACAGGGACGTGGAGTGAGTGCAGACGTGGATGTCTGGCTCACTGCCCCCCAAAATGGTCCTGGTCTCTGTACCTACAAGCTCTGTTTTAGACAGTGTCCCTGTCATCTAATAAACCTCTGTTTTACTGGCTGGCTGAGAGTCACGTCTGACTGCAAAGTGGGGGTGCAGGACCCTCCGGCTTCCCCAGGACCCCGCCTGGGCGGACTCGCTGGGGGAAGCGCACGGAGGGGCAGAGGATGCTGAATGCTCCAAGGTCAGACCCAGGAAGGTGGAAGCCGTGTGAGCTTCTTGCCCTGGAGACAGTCTGCTCACAGAGAGGAGACTTCACCAGAGTCCTGACTGGCTTCGTAGGGAGCAGTTCCAGAGCATCGCCCGGGGACTCGGTGACACATGGAATCAGATGTCAAGTCCACTAAGCCCTGGTCTACACTATGGGGTTAGGTCGAATTTAGCCGCGTTATGGCGATTTTATAAGCAATGCGTCTACACAACCAACCCCATTCCGCCGACTTAAAGGGCTCTTAAAATTGACTGCTGTAGTCCTCCCCGGTGAGGGGAGCAGCGCTAAAATCGACTTCGCTGGGTCGAATTTGGGGTAGTGCGGCCGCAAATCGACGTTATTGGCCTCCGGGAGCTATCCCAGAGTGACCGCTCTGGTCAGCACTTTCAACTCCGATGCACTAGCCAGGTACACAGCAAAAGCCCTGGGAACTTTGGAATTTCATTTCCTGTTTGGTCAGCGTGGCGAGCTCAGCAGCACAGGTGACCATGCAGTCCGCCCAGAATCGCAAACGAGCTCCAGTGTGGAGCGAACGGGAGACACTGGATCTGATTGCTGTATGGGGAGAAGAATCTGTGAAGGCAGAACTCTGATCAAAAAGAAGAAATGCTAATATATATATATGCCAAAATCGCACAGGGCATGGTGGAGAGAGGCTACACCAGGGACACACAGCAGTGCCGTGTGAAAGTCAAGGAGCTCAGGCAAACCAACCAAAAGACAACGGAGGCAAACGGTCGCTCCGGGTCAGAGCCCCAGACATGCCGTTTCTATGATCAGCTGCCTGGCATTCCGGAGGGGACCCTACCACTACCCCACCACTGTCTGTGGACACCTGCAAGGGGGGAGTCTCACGCAACAGGGAGGAGGATTTTGTGGATGATGATGATGAGGAGGAGAATGCGCAGCAGGCAAGCGGTGAATCTGTTCTCCCCGGCAGCCAGGACCTTTTCATCACCCTGGAGCCAATACCCTCCCAAGGCGGGATCCTCGACCCTGAAGGCAGAGAAGGCCCCTCTGGTGAGTGCACATTTGTAACTATAGTACAGGGTTTAAAAGCAATTGTGTTTAAGGTTTGATCTGCCCTGACGAATTGGGATGCATTCGCGGCCAGTACAGCTACTGGAAAAGTCTGTTAACGTGTCTGGGGATGGAGCGGGAATCCTCCAGGGACCTCTCCACGAAGCTCTCCTGGAGGTACTCTGAAAGCCTTTGCAGAAGGTTTCTGGGGAGGGCTGCCTTATCCCGTCCGCCATGGTAGGACACTTTACCACGCCAGGCCAGTAGCAAGTAATCTGGAATCATTGCAGCCCAAAGCATGGCAGCGAATGGTCCTGGGTTTTGGTCGCATTCAAGCAACATTTGGTCTTTATCTTTCTGTGTTAGCCTCAGGAGAAGTGATATCATTCATGGTCACCTGGTTGAAATAGGGGAATTTTTGTAAGGGAAGAGTAAAAGGACCCCGGTCATGCTGGGCTGTTTGCGCTTGGCTAAAGGGGATCATCCCGGAGAATAGCCATGCGGTGGTGGGAGGGGTGTGCTGCACATCCACCCCAAAACCGCAGCCCCTCCTTTTAAATGGCAAACTCAACGGGCATTGCTTGCTATGGGAAAGGAGGGTGCTGCAGTTTGAAAACATTCCCACATGTTATCAAGGCATTAGAAGCCAAACCCCGCGTACCCTTTGGCTTACCATGGCTTCCTGGAAACCAAGTTCTGCTGCCCAGCCGTGTGAGATGTGTCACCATACTGGCAGGCGCTCAATATAAAAAGGCAAAATGTGACCTTGTACCTAAAACACATGTGCTGTCTGCTGTGAATTGCTTGATTCACTGTGAAAGAGTCTCCCTTTTGTTCTCAGAAATGTATCTTCTTAAATTTTACTCTCCCTTTTTATCCCCCCTGCAGGTGCAAATGTTTCTACGCTCCCTGCATCAACTCCGTCCCTGAGGTTATCGCAGATTAGAAGGCGGAAAAAAAAAAAAAAAAAAACGCACTCGCGACGACATGTTTTCCGAGCTCATGCAGTCCTCCCGCACAGGTAGGGCCCAGCTGAATGCATGGAGGCATTCGGTAGCAGAGGCCAGGAAAGCATACAGTGAGCGTGATCAGAACACGCAGGAGGAGATGCTGAGGCTAATGGGGGAGCAAACGGACATGATCAGGTGTCTGGTGGAACTGCAGGAAAGCCAACAAGACCACAGACCGCCGCTGCATCCACTGTCTAACCGCCTGCCCTCCTCGCCAAGTTCCATATCCTCCTCACCCGGATGCCCAAGAATGCGGAGGGAGAGGCTCCGGGCACCCAGCCACTCCACTCCAGAGAATGCCCCAAGCAACAGAAGGCTGTCATTCAAACAGCATTGATGTGTAGTGTGGCTATATTAAGCAATGTGGCCTTGTCCTTCCCTCCTCCCCCACCCCACCCGGGCTACCTTGTCAGTGATCTCTCTCTTTTTTTTTTAATAAATAAAGAATGCATGAATTAAAAAAAATAGGGACTTTATTTCCTTTGCCAGCTGTGGTCGAAGTGGGGAGGGAGATTACTTTCCTGTAAGCCAAATTCAACAAAATTAAATCGCCCCGGTTTTGCATCAAGGAGAAACACACACAACTGTCATGCCGTAGCCTGGCCAGGCATGAAACTGTTTTTTCAAAGCCTCTCTGATGTGCAGCGCGCCTAGCTGTGTTCTTTTAATCGCTCTGGTGCCTGGCTGTTCAAAATTGGGCGCCTGGTGATTTGCCTCAACCTCCCACCCCACCGTAAACGTCTCCCCCTTACTCTCACAGCTATTATGGAGCACACAGCAAGCAGCAACAACAATGAAATATTGGTTGCGCTGAGGTCTAACCTAGTCAGCAAACAGCGCCAGCGAGCTTTTAAACGTCCAAAGGCACATTCTACCACCATTCTGCACTTGCTTAGCCTATAGTTGAACTGCTGCTTACTGCTGTCCAGGCTGCCTGTGTACGGCTTCATGAGCCATGGGAGCAAGGGGTAGGCTGGGTCCCCAAGGGTAACTATTGGCATTTCAACGTCAACAACGGTAATTTTCTGGTCTGGGAAAAAAGTCCCTTCTTGCACCTTTTCGAACAGCCCGGAGTTCCAAAAGATGCGAGCGTCATGCACCTTTCCCGGCCATCCCACGTTGATGTCGTTGAAACATCCCTTGTGATCCACCAGTGCTTGCCGCACCATTGAGAAGTACCCCTTGCGATTTACGTACTGGTTGGCAAGGTGGTCCAGTGCCAAGATAGACGGAACCCATATCCCTATCGCCCCACCACAGTTAGGGAACCCCATTGCAGCAAAGCCATCCACTATGACCTGCACGTTTCCCAGAGTCACTACCCTTGATAGCAGCAGCTCAGTGATTGCGTTGGCTACTTGGATCCCAGCAGCCCCCACGGTAGATTTGCCCACTCCAAATTGATTCCCGACTGACCGGTAGCTGTCTGGCGTTGCAAGCTTCCACAGGGCTATCGCCACTCGCTTCTCAACTGTCAGGGCAGCTCTCATCTTGGTATTCTGGCGCTTCAAGGCAGGGGAAAGCAACTCACAAAGTTCCATGAAAGTGGCCTTACGTATGCGAAAGTTGCACAGCCATTGGGAATCATCCCATTCCTGCAACACTGTGCAGTCCCACCAGTCTGTGCTTGTTTGCCTGGCCCAGAATCGGCGATCCACTGTATCAACCTGCCCCACTGCCACCATGATGTCCCAATTGCCACATCCCGTGCTTTCAGGAACATCTGCGTCCATGTCCTCCTCACAATCGTCCTCATGCTGGCGTCTCCTAGCCAGGTTCTGCACATACTGCAGGATAATGCGCGAGTTGTTTACAATGCTCGCAACAGCAGTGCTGAGCTGAGCGGGCTCCATGCTTTCTGTGCTATGGCGTCTGCACGGGTAACCCAGGAAAAAAGGCGCGAAATGATTGTTTTCCGTTGCTTTCAAGGAGGGAGGGAGGGAGGGAGGGGAGACTGACGACATGCACCCAAAACCACCTGCGACAATATTTTTGCCCCATCGGGCATTGGGAGCTTAACCCAGAATTCCAATGGGCAGCGGGGACTGTGGGATAGCTACCCACAGTGCACCACTCCGTGAGTCGATGCAAGCCACAGCTCCGCCGACTTACTGCGCTTAGTGGGGACATACACGGTCGACTATAAAATCGCGTTCTAAAGATAGACTTCTATAAAATCGACCTAATTTTGTAGTGTAGACATCCCCTGAGAGACTACAAGACATCTCCAAAATATCTAGAGATGAGAGTTTGCCTGCTTTCCCCAGCATCCTTGTGGGTTTGGTCATAAGGCTGTTCTGCTCTGAAAAACCAGTTAACTCAAGCTTTCCTCAGTCCCTGAGTCACAGATTGCTCACTTAAAGAATCAACACGGAGACATTCATGTCCCAACAATGTTGTTTCCGCCAACAAACGGGTGAAGCTTACAGGGCTGTTTAAACTCCCTAACAATTTTTATTCCATCTGAAATCTCCTCCCAGCTATTCACAGTGGATATTTTCAAAGCAAATTCAGTGGATTCATTTTCCTTTGAAAGACTTTAGTCGCTAGGCACCAACACACTTTCCTCCAAAGAGAGATTGTTTACTATCAACAATGGCCCATTAAGAGTGAATGGAAACAATTCCTTTTCACAGACTTCACCAAGAAATTCCTTTCCTTCTGCAATAGCCTGCACTGCAACGGGTTCTTTCTGAGCTTTATTTATGTCCAGACTCGACTTCGGCACAGACAAATCACCAAACTCCTTTGGAGTTTCACATACATCCAGAATCACCTCTGGCCCAGCAGGTGAATTTTCACAAAACCCCCTTTCGGGTAAACTGCTCGACTTCATAATCACAAGATTCGATGCATTCTTTTCCTTGTTCCACGTTTCCACGCTGTCAGCAGGTAACAATGTCCAATCACCTTCATGCTTTCCTTGTGCTCTGATATCACCCTGATCAGACAAGGTGGTTGTATCTTCACCCAGCAACACACTAGAAACAGGCAAAATAGAAGCACTTGAATCGCTTGGTCTCTGGGAGCTATTTATGACATCAACTGGATGCAACCTGGTTACAACGTCATCATCCCTAGCGGACCCCAATTTAGGACCACTTCCTTCCTGGGCTTTAGTTGTATCCAGAATCAATTCTGAGTCAGCGGATACAGGCTGACAGGCTTCTTCGGACTGCTTTACAGACAGAGAACTAGAGCCAAACTTCTCCTCAGCAGGCTGCAGGCACGCTGCTATTCAAAGCAGACAAACAATTGGAAGTATCTTTTTCTTTGTCCCAGTACCCATGGCTGATTTCAGACACATGCCTGGGCAGTGAGACAGCTTCCTTACCTGGCAAGTTGCCACTCCCTACAGATAAACTGCTGTTCTCCACAAATAGTGTCCCATTACACTGAGCTACGGTAACCACGTCACTTTTACCTGGGTCAGACTTACTTTCCCAAGCTTTACTAGCCAACAATTTATCACTCATAAAAAAAAAAATCTACCCTTTTCTTCCTCAATTAGGGCTTTAACCTGATCTCCAACTTTAATTTGCTCTAGGGCAGTGGTTCCCAAACTGGGGTTCATGAACCCCTGGGGGTTTGCAAAATGTTACAGGGGGTTCTCGAGAAAAAAATTCCCCAATGGCGGACAGAGTTGTCCTTAGGGACCCCGGGCAGCACGGGGCCAGCAGCCCGGAGCCCCTGGACTTCCAAGAGCTAAGAAGATCAAAGCAAGCGTATCTATCACACTGAGGAGACTGAAACTTCAAGACTCCTTATAAGAAATGGAAAGGGAGGTGGATATTTTTTGCTGTTTTTAAAATTAAATAGGCCGCTAGTATTGTTTTTAAAATTATGATGAAGAACAAGTTTAAGCTTTGTTGTAACATGCGTTGTTTGCCTGGACTCCTCAAGACCTGAATGCTTGTGTAGGAGGAACTCTTTGAGTTGGCTTCTTAAATCCCTTCCTGCTGTTTCACATCTGATGCTCCTTCATGAAACATATGCAACTTGTCTTCTAACAGGCTTATTCAAAGCGATACAAGCGACGAAAGTGAGATCTTGGAAGAGTGTTGCTGTTTTCATAATGTAATAAAAATACTGTAATGATAAATAGTGTGTAATAAGCATGTCATACATACAAACGTTATATTTCCCAGATCACGGCTTTTATAATTTATACTCAGGCAAAGGAGAAAATCCCTGGAAATAGTCATTTTTAGGAGGGGGTTCACAAGACTTGACATTTTAGTGAAAGGGGTTCACAGGTTGTTAAAGTTTGGGAACCGCTGCTCTAGAGAAACATTTCCCTGAGCCGTATCTAATGCCAGATTCACTTCGGAGATACCAGAGAGACACTCAGAAATTTCTTCCACGTATGCACTGCTTCTTTGCACCGATAAACAGCCATCTTCCTCAGACAAACACTTGGAGAAACTCTCCGTAGACAAATCCTTGCCCCTAGTAAAAAAAAAAATAAAAAATAATAATGGAGATATCCTATCTCTTAGAGCTGGAAGGGACCTTGAAAGGTCATCAAGTCCAGCCCCCTACCTTCACTAGCAGGACCAAGTACTGATTTTACCCCTGATCCCTAAGTGGCCCCCTCAAGGATTGAACTCACAACCCTGGGTTTAGCAGGCTAATGCTCAAACCACTGAGCTATCCCTCCCCCAATAGACATAGGTTCAGGGTTATTTCTTGCCTGTGACTGATTTATGTCAACCTGACTGAACAAAGCTTTCATATCATCCCCAATCAAAAGATCCTTAGGCAATAACTTCTACACCAGCTATAACTTCGTGTTTAACACCATTCCATTCCAGATGGATTCTGGCGAAAGGCACACTTACAGCAAACTCAGA